>NW_007727808.1:56056-207413 GCF_000696425.1 Galeopterus variegatus | reverse complement strand
CCCCACCATCACTCCCCCACCCCCCTCACCATCACCACCACCATCACCACCACCATCACCACCACTACCACCACCACAACCCCCCCACCCCCACAGTCTTTAATAGCATCCCACAGGTAGTTTCCTGCTCTGCCTCCCCATAGGGCCAGCTCACCCAGCACCAACGAGCTCCCACCTGAGGACCGTGGACTTTTGCAGTCCACATGGGAACTTAGCAGTGGGCATACTGCTAAGTGTGGCCACTGCCAACTCACAACATACTGAACACATGTTGAAATTCCTTAGCTTTTGTCACAAGTGGAGGTTCTAACTCCACCCAGGGATGGCTTCTCCCAGTGATGGCTGTGGTTACAGATTCCTGAAACACCAGGAGCAGTGGCTGCAATCCTTTGCATCTGTGGACCACTTTGCTGCTCCATGGAAAACCCTAACTGGAAAGCAGAGGCCCATGTGCAGCAGTTGAGCCCCTGAAGTGAAGCCCTCATTGCGGTGGCAAACATTTGAGTACAGTGTGGGCCACTAACACCAGTGCTTATGAAACGAACATGATGCACCAAGAAATGAATCTCCTCACTTCGATTTTTTTAGAGTTTCATTTCACTCATATAAATGTCTTATATCCATCCCCACGATGTCAGCTGGATTCAATCCTCCTGTGCTATGAAGTTAAAATGAGGCTCAGGAGAAAGTCTCCCTCACTTCTTGCACAGCGTCCCTTGAAAACACCGATGTGTCTTCTCCCTAAATAAAAAGCAGATTCTCTCCTTTGTGTTCAGAATTGTGCCAAGCAATGGATTGCAAGCATATTTCCAAATTGTACATGCAAAAACAATTTGACGTGTCCTATAAGGTTACTGTGTTGGTAGGCAGATAGATATTTCATTAAGTTGTTTTATTCATTAAATAGCAGAATTCTGAAAATCAGAGAAAATAGAATATAAGAGTACTTCAAAAAGTTTGTGGAAAAAAAGAATTGAAAGATAATACTAATATTTCCATGAACTTTCTGAGGTACCTACCCTCCTGTGTAACTGTGCCAGACAACAATCGACCCACATATGCTGTGATAAGGGCTGTTTTGAATAGTTAAAAAGAAAACATATTGATAGAATAATAGACTCAAAGCAACTGTGTGGCTGTTTCAAACAACAGACCTTTCTGCTGTCACTTTGGAAACACTGCTGTGTATAGACTTAAATTGAAGTGCTTCTGAGGTATGAAGTAAACTAAAAACACCCACGCCTGCTCCTGCAAGAGCAGAACAACAAGACCACAGAAGCAAACAACACAAACACCACGACTTCAGCAGCGACATCAGCACCGAGTCACGGGGAAAGCAACAGTCCTGCAGGCTGCTGGGCAGGGCTAGGAAGGAAGACAGGACAGAGGCGTCCATTTCTAATTTTTACCTCATAAAAGCTGCCAGTTCTCTCCTTGGTGGTTTATTACACTCACTTCAAAGGGGAAATTTAATATTTGGTTTAGGAAAATGGCATGACACTAAAGGATACCAAGATACAAGCTCAGCTTCTCTAGGGGTGATGAAACATTCTAGAGGTTTCTGTGGGCTGCAGTATCATTTATTGGATAGTGGCAAATTTTTATTAAAAACGCACTATTTGAGTTTCAAGTTGGCTTTTCCATTCTCAGAGGAAGAACAATGTGTCTGGGCAGCCTTTGTCCAGAGGAACACAGCAGGGAGCAGTGTGCAGGTGAGGGCGTGCTGGCTCCCTCAGGCACCAGCATCTCTGGAAGGGGTATGGTTCTTGCATTTTTGTCAAGGCACATGTCCACGCTGAGGGGATGGAGCCTGGAGATGCACAGACAGTGTCCCTAGCATCATGGCCTCTCAGCCCCCAGGTCACATCCCTCCCCAGCACCTGCTGGTGGTCACAGCGAGGACTGACCTGCATGTCGGCTTTGTGTATGAGGGGCTAAGATCTAAATTCAAGATATTGTGATTCACAACGAGCAAATCACAACTTTTGTCGGCCTCCAATATCCTATTTTTAAAACAGTGGGTGGGCATGGGGCAAATGAAATCATATGGGTCTTTCCCACCTGACATTGCATCGTTAGTGACCCGGTCTTCATGGTAGTTGTCTAAGAGCAGCTGGATGGCGGGCTGTCTTTTTCCACGCCCACAGCACGCACACTTACCTCCACAGTTTGAAAACTGCTGGTGCAGGGGGTTAAGAGCTTCCCTTTTACCTCCACAGGGACACTGAACTGAGCCAAGCAAAGGAAAGCCCACAGCACGCACACTTACCTCCACAGTTTGAAAACTGCTGGTGCAGGGGGTTAAGAGCTGCCCTTTTACCTCCACAGGGACACTGAACTGAGCCAAGCAAAGGAAATTTTCCAAATGTCTGCATCTGCTGATTCTGTTTTAACGAGCAGCCTCTGGGACAGCTTCTCCTGCATGGGTAAAGGCAGCAGGTTTCCAACGTTCTTTCAGCTGCTGGTTATGAATTTCTTTTGTATATTTGATATATGTGCTGGGGTGCAGAAAACTCCTACCACAAAATACGGTGCTTTAGCAGTCTGGAATAAAGACGCAGTCTCAAGGTCTCTTTGCCCTCCCTGCTGCCCCCCACCCTGGTCATGAACCCTCCCATCCCTCAGTCCTCTGTCTCCCTCCAAAGCTCAGGATGAAGCTGGTCCCTCATCTGCCTGAAGTCCAGAGCAACCAAAGAAGACAGCGGTGACCTCTGGTCCTTCCCCTGAGTTTTCATTAACCTAACTCACATCACAGGAAGGGAGAGTGGAGTCTGTCAACACACCTGCACTAAATTTTGTCACAGACCACTGTCTTTTGTTTTGGTCCCATTCAGTATTTTGAAGACCCAACAGCCTTTGTCCCAGGCCATTGTCCCCTGTGGAGATGGGCAGAAACATCTGCAGCCCAGTGGAAAATGGGGACACTATTCTCCTGTGACCCCCCGTGCTTTGCCCTCTCGCAGTACATTCAATAATAATATTTGTCATGCTTCTTTTCATATCGATGTAAATTTGTCAGTGATTTCTATTAATGAACCTTCAGGGCTGAAGAGACAGTTTTCCTTTGGCCCCTGTATATGCTTCTCATGACGAAGGTGCTCCAAGGGGAGTGTGGCCTTTTTGCCTTCTCAGCTTCTCTCCCATCCTCGGAAGGCCTTTCCCCGCTTTCTATGGTTCTACTACTGTTGGGTTTTTATGTTGCAAAAATTGGGGACTTAGTTGAAAGAGAATTCAAGATGCTAGAGGAAAAGGGGGAGGACTCAGACAGAACATACAAATTGAATGAAACAACAGAGAAATAGTAGAGAGGAGAGCAGAGATACAAGGACTGGAGCACGAAATCATTTTGCTCAGGGGCGTTTAAGAGAGGGCGGCCTGACGGTGGCGGAGTGCAACGGAAGAGCCGGGAGGAAAGGAGGCCTCCGTCCAGGAGGGTGTCCTGGTCTGTGTATTTGGATCCTCTTCAGACTTTTCAGGAAAAGCAAGCAAAAGATTTGAACCACTTTTGTCCTTCCACAGCTCTGAGACTGAGCCACATTGGACCAGGCAACATAAAGGTTTTGATTCACAGTTTGTGCCAACTTTAGTTATGGCAAAAATGTAACCTCCCCCTCCCCAAAGGAAAACTGAAGCCCCTCGCATCCATTAACTCTTGATTTCAGATAATGTTCTCAGTGATCAAGGCATGTGCTCTATTAACAGAGATGCCCCCTCTGCTCCCCTTGAATGCCCTTTTCCCAGCTAAAATGGTGATGATGATGGCTGCAGGGAGCTTCTCTGTCATTCATGCTTTTGGCACTAATGTACGACTGTCATTATACCAATAAACAACCCAAGGCAAATGGTGAGGCCAGTGCTGAACTTGGTCCAGCCTCGCGCGGTGCTTCCTGGGCCGTGAAGCTCCAACTGGCTGCCTGTAATTTCAATGAAACGTCTGGGAAGTCATCCCCAGATTCTCCAGAGGCTCTGACTGGGCCGGGAGTTTACTGCGTGGAGGAAGGCGGTGCTGTGTTGGGAAAGGCCAGCTCTCCATCTCAGGTTACCGTCAAGTCAGCTATGCACACGAGAATGGAGCTGTCTGTTCCTGTGGGTTAATTATCTGTGAATAGATTCTGAGAATTCATTTCTTTGGGGGTGGGGGAAAGCTGTTACATATTAAAATATTCATTAATAAACTGATCACATAAAATTAGAACCCAGTCAACCATCCCTCCCTGGTAAAATTGCAGAGTAAAACTACAAGTTTTTGAAAAGGCAGGATTACATACAGTTAACAAGGTGGTGTTGGAATATGGGAGAATTATTTCACTTGAAGACTGGAGAAAATGGACTAGGATTTTGACATGATGGATTCTTTAAAAGGAGATGATTAATACATCAAAAGATGAGACAGGCCCTTGGGAAAACTGACTAACTCATTGAATACTTTTGCAAACAGACCTTCTAAGACTGTTGTACTAAACTTGAGCTGATGGACGTTGTATGTTGCTATCGTATGATTGTTTCTAAAAATTCTTTAAAAAGCCCACCTAAAAATTAATTATTTGTTTATTCAGGGTATAATTGCATTAACAAAATGCAATTATACTCTGTATGGGCCAGCCACAAAAAAACCAAAACAAAACAGAACAGAAAAACAGAATGAAATTATATTCCAAATCTTTCCAAATATAAAATAATAACAGGGGGCTGGCCGGTTAGCTGTCTGGGTTAGAGTGTGAAATTGGTAACACTATACCAGCCAGCCACCCAAAAAAAGAGTAAATAAATAAGAACAAATAAATAAATAACTTACTTTAAAATTTGTGAGTTTTAATTTCTTCCACAAGACCATCTGAAACAAATCCACCTATGTATGTGTGTATGTGTATAAATTACTATTTGCTCTGACCCATACCATGCTACCCCAGAATATACAGCACCCCTCCAGTCCGATGCCTGGCTTTTGTAGTCATTGTAACAGAAATGATAACTCGGGATGAATGGCAGCCAACTGGTACCACGTCCTCTCCTCCTCCTCCTCACCCTTCAAACTGATTGCTTCTCAAAGCTTCCCTTGGGGACACATGCATCCCATGGTGTTGGCCATTAGAGGGCACCAGCACCACAGAATGTGCCATATCTGTTGTTTCCAGGAGCTGAAGTCCTTGTCACATAGCAATTTTGGTCAGCCGTTTTCAGAAAGGAAACATTTTGCTTTGGATGCTTGCAGGTGATGATTATTGGTAGATGATTGTTGTGTTATGTAGCAGAACTTACTTTAAGGTAAAGAAATAATAATCTCGGCTCATCTAAATCCCATCTCCACTCTTTGCTTGTCAGTGATACTAAGCCAAAGTCCCCTTCAGCCATCATTTACAAAGGCCACTCTTGAAAACTCTCTACTGTGGGGGGTGAGGTATGGCAGACTCATCAAAAAGGTGAAGGAGAAAATAAGGGTATCTCAAGCTAAGTATTGATAACCAGGACACTAAAATATATTCATTACTATGAAAGAGGAAACATACATGTTCAGGAGATTATCAAAGGACAACATTTCAAGGATTTAGTGAGCTCAGTGTCAATGTCCCATTCCAGTGGCATTCAAGTGGAGCCAGGCCAGAGATGAGGAGGCAGGTGACATTTCCTGCCCTGGTACTCATATAGAAATGTTACATTTGTTAATGCAAAATAATTTAATTAAATGAATGTGACAGTGAGCAAATGATGTTCATTAGCAATAGTGGCCATCCTCTCAGCAGATTATCCATGAGAAACTTTTAGTACCAGGTAGTCTACTTTATTTATAAGAGAGCACATTAATTTTCATATGTGTCCGAAAAAAAACGAATAGTGAAGAATGAATTTTCTTCTTCAAATTCTCATTATAATGCATTCTAAGGACTAAAAAATAAAAGACAATGGACTGATGTGTTCTGCAGTTCTGTTTCCTTAATGCACATAACTGATATTTGAATGTGATTTGGAAATGTTACTCGAGAAAAGTAACAGCCAGGCAGAATGAAGAGGAGATGGATCAATAGATAAGTCATTAGGCCCTCTATTCAAAATGTCACCGAGGAGTTTTACAGTTCACGTGTTTGTGAATCGCTCTTCAATTTATTGTCAGTTCATTTTTCTGGTCCTGTTAATGCAAATGGTTAGA
The DNA here is from genome assembly GCF_000696425.1 of Galeopterus variegatus. Lineage (NCBI taxonomy): Eukaryota > Metazoa > Chordata > Mammalia > Dermoptera > Cynocephalidae > Galeopterus > Galeopterus variegatus. The sequence continues at coordinate 201,268 of NW_007727808.1, read as the reverse complement.
AGAACACGGCAGTAACAATGAAACTAAGGTCATGGGTGTGACTCACACACTCAGGATGAGGACATTGTGAGGCCTCACATCAATCGGTTAAACTCTCCTTGTAAAGACTGCCCCACCCCCTGACCATCAGTGGCTTCCTTGTAAATACCCTTGTTGGGGCACAGAAAACCGTTCCCCAAAATGGGGTGCGTTGGCATGTTTAGTGCTTTGAAAATTAAAAAGCTTCAGAAATAAGCCTCAGAATCAACATCTCTCTAACCTTATCTTGTTCTCACCCCAAGCACAGGGAGGGACTTTCTCTGAAATTTCCTTATCTGACTAAGAAAGCTTTCCAAAAGAAAGCAATTGTCCTAAGCTCCGCTCCCTAGAAATCTCAGACAACCAGGAAAGAACAACCCCCAGGGCAATGGAGAGCCTGGGAGAGTAGCACGTGGAGACAGAGGGTCTTGTCATTTACTGTCCCTCAGAAGAATTGCCCTCATCCCCACCCGCCCTCTCCCCGTGGAAGTTGGTACAAGCTTCTGCACCCCACTGGTGGACTGGAGGTCACTCTCTTGTGATCTCCTGTGTGTTGTCCCCTCCCAGCACCATACATAACAAAATTTGTTATGCCTTTCCTTATTAACCTGTTTATCTGCTGATCTTTCAGAGAATGTCAGGGAGGTCTTCCCTTGGTCGCTACCCCTATTCCAACAAGTCTGGAATGGACCCCATTTTCAGCTCCATCTTTTCCTTGTCTGCAGGATCCTTTACCTAACCCCATACCAGCTACTGGAAGCCGGTTCGTCATGCCAGGTCAAAGAACTTTCCTCCGCTGCACTCTTTGGGCAGTCCGGGTGCCACTCATGGACGGTTCTTACCTCCCCATGTTGTTTCACTTGTGATCATAGCTATTATCTTCTAATATATAGTAAGTTCCTTGAAGACAGGAATAGTTTCTTATTTTCTGTATTCCCCACACTACTGACTTGTTGCTTTAAGAAAATTAGAAGCTCCAAAAGAACTGTATTAATGCATTAATTATATTAACAAATTAATTGATGTCAGGCTACTAAGGAATAGAGCTTGGCATGATACAGCTCCTGAAAAGCCAATTAAATAAGACATTTGAGTAGCAATAGGTCAGTTTATTTAAAAAGTCTGCTTTTTTCCCCCCTTAAATAAACAGTTGTTCTGTGTACTCTGGACTGGGAGGTAATGCATTACCATGTTGAATACAGCAAAGTCAGGAATAAAATACAAGGACTCACTATTCATGGTGTACTTTGATTTATTCTTAGCACATGCCGCAGGCAAGGAAGTGAGTGACAGGATGGCCATTTAGTGTTTCAGACCCCTACTTCCTGTCTCTGGAGAGGGACAGGGGATTCTGTAGAGAGGGAAGTTTGCAAGGCAGAAGAATTGACTGTGCTGAAGGAACACAAGGGAGGCCCCTTTCAGCCCAGCAAAGAGACGCACCCTCACCTGGGACAACTGTGCCCCAACTCCTCTGAAGCACCTGCTAGCACGGGCATTCGCTTTTTGCCTTTTTAAATTTCAAAAACATGCCAAATAAAAAAATAACGATCATAAAACGAAATATACCGAGTTATCAAGAAGTATGTTTAGATTGTATATAATAAAAATATTTTTACGTGCTGTTTAGCATTTCATGTATTTTGGTGTGTGCACTGTAATTTAAGGGACAATATCCTGGCCTGAGACTCAGGAGATCTGAATTTAATCCCATTTCTCTCATTGCATGACTTTAGATAATTGATGGCTTTCTCCTTCTGTTTCTCAGTTTGTAAAATCAGAAGGTTAGGTTAGGTGATTTCTAAGGCCATTTCCAAGTTAAATAGTTAACTGGGTCTATAAACTATGATGGTTTTATTAAATTTTGGATAGATATTTGGGATATGGCTATCAGATGGATATAGCTTATAGGTCCCTTACTAAAAGAATCCATATAAAATGTTGAAGACACAATGTTTTAGCAACTAGAAGGTACCTGCACTTTGCAGTCAAAATGTTTTTGTGATTTTTCTACACAAGTCTATTACTCATATGGTCTTACGGTGACTAATTTTTGAGTCATTTTGGTGACTAGGTTAGTTCTATAAATACATGAAGACATTGCATGATCTTTTTGATTAGTGGATTCAAGGAAATCAAGAAAATGGCTTTTTGTTTTATTATAGGGGGTGGACTGGAGGTTGTGACAACTAGTTTTTGGTTTGGGGATTTTTTTTTTTAAGCAATATTTTTTAAGTGTCTATATTTAGAAAAGTAAATAAAACTTCACGAGATTGAAGATACTGTTTAAAGGGCTTACATAATAACCATCTTAATGAGGGGGTAGACACCTTCATTGCTATAATGTGGAGCTGAACTTCCACCCTATCTTCAGCCCATGGGTGTAGCTATCAGGCTAGCTCTTGGTATTCACGCCCCACCTTGCTGTGTGTGGGACATTCTTCTTTTTTCTTTTTCCTGTTTTTCTCGTGGCAGCTAGCCGTTTCCGGGGATCTGAACCCTTGACCATGGTTTTCTCAGCCCCACACTCTACTGAGTGAGCCACCGGCCAGCAGGTGCCTCCTTCTTTCCCCTTCCTCTTTTCTCATCTTGTTCTTCTTTCTCCTGAGTGCTGGGAATCTTGTATTCCTCCATCAAGGCAAAGGAACCTTTGATAAGTAAAATGGCTTAACCAGCCCTATGGAGGAAAGTGGATATTATGAAAGAATATGAAAAGGTGTGGGCTCAAGAGGTTATTTTCTGGGGGGAAATAAAAGGATACAGTGGCTGTAGTGGTGTGGGGAAAGGGCGGCACCAGAATCACGTGGGGAGTCCTGGTGTAAAGCCTTGGGCTTGTCTTAGGGGAAGGTACGTGTGGAAGATAATGTAGGACATGCGACCGCCATGTCCAAGAGATGTGGACCTCCTCTCCTGCATTCCTTCGTTCTCTCGGCAGACGCTGAGCAGCTCTGTGTCAGGCCCCGTACCAGGTGCTTGGCTTCAAGGTTGAGTTAGATGCATCCCGTGGTTTCGTGATTATCAGGAGGTAGATAGGGAAGTAAACAGGCAGACAGATGGGAATGAAGCAGCAGCTGCATATACTGAAGACAGTGGCAGCCCAAGGAAGGCACGATGATTCCGCTTGTCTAGAACGTGGAAGCTTCACAGAGGAGGAGTCAGTGCGGTAAAGTCCACGATGAAGCCTCGTTTTCCAGGCAGGTGTGGGACGAAGGGTACTGTGGGCAGAAGGAAAGGTGCTGCTGCCCAGGGGTGACAGTGGTTCCGTGTGTTCGGGAACGAAAGTTGTCTGTGCTGTTGAGTGTGCAAGTTCGAGGACAGGAGTGGAGGAAGGAGAGGCTGGTGACTCAGGAACGGGTCAAACAGGGAGGAGCTTTGCGAGCCGCACTCAAAGTGCTTGCTCGTGCATGTTCAAGGGATGCATTGTATGTAGGGGAATGTGTTTCTGTGTCAAAAAGACTTTCGTTTGTTTTTTTGGCAATCATATTGACTGCATTTGGGGCAGTTCCCTACCCATAATGCCAGCCATGTGTCTCTTTGCTGCCAACCAGCAATCCTACTACCCAGAAAGAATAAGTTTCTTTAAAGGCCAGATTTCTCCATGAGGACTCTTTTTAGCATTTCTTTTCTTTTCTTTCTTTTTTTTTTTTTTTTATAAAACCTGCCCAACAAGAAATGCCTTGCTAATGTTAACACCTGGCTCCAATTAAGAGGGTTTTTTTCTTATTAGTGGCTATAAAGAGGCAGATTGTATAACCAGGCATAATTTTCACAGCTAAAAATAACCTAATCTCTGTTACCAGGTCTTCAGGCACAAAACAAGGAAATTTTCTTCATGTAGCACTCTTTCGGTGAGTTTGCTTTTTACTTATCTGAAGTCATGCCCCTGGAAGGGCAATTAGTCATAAGGGTTCTGGCACTGAGTGTTAGCAATGCTGTCACCATACATGTCAGAGAATAAAATTCTCCAGAAAAACCAAATAAGCGCGTTAAGAGTTTCCCAGATGTCTCAATAGCACTGCGTGGTAACTGGGACAAACCGCTTTGCTCTCCTGTCACACTAAGCTGTTGAGCCCTCAGTGATGTAACTGGTATTAGCACAAGAATGACGCAGAAAACGGGAGGAAATCTTCTGGAAGTTTGCCGATATATTTTCTCATCCCCTCTTCATTCTAATTACAGTTAGCTTAAAAATATTTATGTGATTAAGATGGACACAGCTTAGAAACGAATGCTGGGCTGACTTTAAATCTGTGGAAGCCATGATTTCTGTAGAGATGAAAATGTGACAGCGGAGCCCAGCAGGGAAGCGTGGGGACGAAGCCTCTCGGGGATGACCCCTTCTCTAGCTCTCACCTGCTCCAGCTCCTGTGCCCTGTGTTGGCTCCAGCACCCCTGTGCTGCTGGGACCCATTTTACGTCGAGGCCAGAATTAATGGAGCTCAATTATAGGGCACTCACCTGAGAAACTGCACAGAACAGAACTGTAAATCCTATAATCAAATATTGAATTAAATCTAATTTATTTACTTAAGGAATTGAGAGCCCTGAGTTCTGCAATCAAATGTGAAAAGATTTATTATGAAAGGACATTTTTTAAGAGCAAGAAGAACTAAGCTTCTAGTTTTTCTGTGGTAAGAATGCCTCTAAACAGCAGGGTTGTTACAAGCGAAACCTGATTTAGACAGTGGGGGCAAAGTTGCCTCTCTGTGCCAGACTGTGACACACTGTGGCAAAATCGCCTTCAGAAATCACTGCTCAACAGTCACCTGCTACCTGTTAAAAATGAAATGCAAACACGAACACCTTTTTTTCCTCATAAGCAGAAACAAAGTCCGAGACTCCTGTAGCATTTGTTTTACCCTCTAACTTTCCCACGTTAAAAGAGCATGGAAATTATCCCAGACGGTATTTTATGATGTAGCGTCAACGAACTTACCGCACGGACGATCCGTGCTGTACAATCTCCCAAGACAGTGGACGCTTCTGACAGCTGTGCATCTGCTTCCTCTTGTTCCTTTAAGGCGCAGGGAAGTTGAACTGGATTTTGTAGCGAATCAATGATTATAGAATCACTGATCTATAATTCCACACGTGCCCCGCCACAAGTTTTATTTCTATAACACCTTGAATTTAGAAAGCCAGACCATCTGAAATATTCGTCAACAGGAAATATATCTAAGATACTTCTTAGATTTTTAGAGGTGCTTGGTTACATAAAATACCAAACTCAGCAGTCAAATGTCTCAGTTACAACAGTGGAGCCTCCATTCACATGATATCAATGTTAGTTTCTATGAATCTTGTATTTGCAAAATAAAACTGCAGTTATAATTGACAGACGAAGGGTGAAACTGTGCCCCCAAGTCACCAGTGGGACCTCCTCTCGGCTGGTGCTCTGGAATCACAGCGGGGAGGTGTGCAGAGACAGAGGATGAGTAATCAGAGAAAGTTCCACAGGTTAGTCACATATGAATGCCCTCACTTTCCAAACACATACATTTTGAAAGTCCATTAATTTAAACCAGTGGTTCTCAGCCAAGGCTGATTTTGTCTTGTAACGGACATTTGGCAGTGTCTAGAGAAATTCTGGTTGTCACAACTGCAGGGGTCAGGGGGTGGGGGTGCTACTGGCATTTTGTGAATAGTGGGCAGACATGCTGCTAAACCCATACTCAGGACAGCTACCCACAACAAAGAATTATCTGGCCAAAGTGTTAATAGTGCCGAGGCTGAGAAACCTGATTTAAAATATGTTTAGATTAAGGGTTGGCACACTACCACCTATGGGCTAAATCTGGCCCACTGTCTGTTTTTCTAAATAAGGTTTTATGAAAACACAACAGTGATTGTATGACTCACAAAGCCTAAAATATTTATTACTTGGCCTTTTATAGAAAAAGTAAAAGACCGTGTCATGTAAATAACCATTTCAATTTTTAATTTTTCAGATAGATGTAGATAATAATTGGGTAATTATTAAACATTTAAATAGTTCTGAATTATCCGTCCATAAATCATTGCTATTCCTTATGGATCCTCTCTTATAATTCATTCAGCCAAAAAGTACAACATTCAATGAGGTCTATATTCAAGAGATTCTGTGGGTCTAGGTTTTGTGGGGCTCCAATTGTATACAATTTTACATGACCTCTTTAAGAAAAAAAAAAATCATAACTATAAAATTAGGTATAAAATTACATATTTATTTAAAATGAAAACGTAAATCTCAACAAATTATTAGAGACTTGCAAATTTCAGTCCCTTTCTTCTAAAACCTATTTAGTCAATTTTCCAGAAATGCTTGCCTAAAACTACTTCCTGACTGCATCATGGCTCACGTTCTTGAAACGCTCTACATCTCAGCAGTTGTCAGCACCCACAGGGGCTGGTGTTACCCGAGAGCTTGGAGCCCCTAGGTGACTGCCCTGTGTGTTCAACTCTGTGCACATGTCCGGCACAAGCTTTCATGCAATGATCAATCAGTTTCAGAAAACTCGGGTCTTGATTCAGGCTTTGCCACTCATTAACTGTGTGACCTTCGGCAAGTGAATATCTATCTCTCTGTACCTCATTTCCCTAAATAGTTAGAATGTAGAATCTTCCTTTAAGTGTCTAATCTCTGTAAACTATTGATCAATTTGTTTTTATTTTGGTGGCTGGCTGGTATGGGGATCTGAACCCTTGATCCTGGTGTTATAACACCCTGCTCTAACCAACCGAGTTAACTGTCCAGCCCTGATCAACTTTCTTTGATTTCAAAATTTGAACACTCTTGGATTTGTCTTAGAAAGTTTGTATCTGTTATGCTGCCACTTTCCCCTAGTAAAAGAAAATTGGTGTCTTAAGACTGATATTCTTATTCAGTTCAGCTCCTTGTCTGAGACATTTCACTAGTTCTGGATCATCTGTCTATGAATCGTTACTATTCCTTAGAGCTCCTCTCTAACAATTCATTCAGCCAAGCCTGCTCCATCAAAACTTATGTTTTCTACTTTGTTGCTTATTTTTTTGCTTAGAAATAGGCTTCAAGTGCTTCATGTAAGAGGCTCAAATAACTCAGCTGTAAGAATCTAAGAGAAATTTCTTTTTTATCCGAAGATTTTTAAAAAACATTCAAGTAACTACAAATCTTGTCTACTGTTTTTCCAAATTATCAGCAGATTATTAACTCTATTGTTCATGTTTCAAACATGAATAATTCTCCCAACTGGATTGCTTTATACAAAACAGGTCTCTAGTGCATAACTTCACATCAGAGTCTGATTTTAGTCTGGCAATCAGCTCAAGAAATAAAGAATTGCCTCTTGAGCTAGACCAAGGATTCGTCCTGCCCCAAATGCTACCTCTGACAATGGCACCAAGAAACTTGGGATGAGGGAGATGTGGCATTGATAGTGGTGGGAAGGTGGGAGAAGGTGGGACCACAGTGGGGGGCAGGGCAGAGAAAACAGCAGTCAGGATTATCAACTGTCCTATTCATGATATGTCCAGACATTTAGATTTTATTATGCATGATGAATTTACCTACCTATACCCTGATGACTGTCACCTATTCCCACCCAGCCTTTATCTATCATGAGGTTATGGCAGAGTCATAGAAAGGTACTAGAAAGCACCTTAGTAATAGTTTGATAATTTTCTATGTGGGTAAACTTAGGGCAGATAATTTTAGAAATAGCTAGTTGTAAATTATGTTGAGCCTCAGACACAAAATTTCTAAATCCTAGTTGAAAACCATTTTTTAAAATAATTTATTTTATTTATCTACTTATTTATTTTAGCAGTTGTCTAGTAAGGGGATCTGAACCCTTGATCTTGGTATTACATCACCTCACTCTAACCAACTGAGCTAACTGCCTAGCCCCTAAATAATTAATTTTAATTGTAATCAAAGTAAGACAAGTATATAAAAAAACGTACAGAGAATGCCTTCCCCTGACCCTCTGGCCCTCTTGCGCTCTGGCCATGCTCCTCAAAGGCCAACACTTTGGCTGTACTGCTGTTTCTTTTTTGTGTTTGCCTCCATAATTCTAAATAATTCACTTGTGTAAATACTTCCTGAATTCCATTATGAACATAGTCTGTGGCTTGCCGGCTGTGCTAGCTGACTTAAGGGGCAGTGCACGGCAGAAGTTAAAAGCAAGAGCAGGAGCTAGACCACCTGGGCCAAAATCTCAAGGCCACTACTTCCTGGCTGCCTGACTTTGAAAGAGTTACTCTATTTGTGTGTCTCAGGTTCCTTGGATGTGTTATGGGCATAAGGTCTGTATTCACTGGGTGGCTGTGAAAGTGAAGTAGATGAGAATATGTAAAGCACCTAGAACAGTCTGCAGCACACAGATGAGGGTTGAGCAATTACATGCCACTCCCCTACCTTATGTCCCCATTCTCCCAATACTACATTTACAGGTAAATCTCTAGTGAGTCTAAAACTATTTATGCATGTCTATGATGCCAAAGGGAGGGTTGGGGAGGCTGGACAGTCAGCCTCAACCCACCCTGTCCTCTTACCAGATTCTTGACTCCCTCACTGGAAAGAATTCAAGGGCAGGGTCACAGCAGAAAGTGAGAACTAGTTTAATATAACACATAAGAGATACAGACTTCACAGAGAGAGTGCAGCATAGCTCCAGAGACTGAGCAGGACCCGCATCAAGTTTAATATAAAAGTAAGAAACACACTTAAAGTTCAGTAGAGAGTGCAGGCGGGCTCAAGAGAGTGAGCAGCCACTTGCTGAAAGTAGGTTTGATACAAAAACAAAGAAATACCCACTCCACAGGCAGTGAGCAGGCTGGCTCCCAGAGAGTGAGCAATAACCCCACTTTCTGCTGGGATTCAGCTTTTATAGTTTTGCTATGTAATGAATATTCAATTAAGTGGGTGGTTCCCAACAATGTAATAGTCTTGCACATGCTCGGGTTGGTCTCCTTTTGGAGCATGTTCATTGGTCAAATTCTATCACATGCACTGAGCACATTCAAGAATATTCTGGGCTCCTTAGCACCTCTGCTGGAAGGTCACTCAGCTACCAAGGCTACACAACCCTTCTGGACTGAGCATGCCCAGCCACTGGATTTGCATAAGCCAGCCCCTTTTGACCTCACTCTCCCCCTGTTGGTGCTGAAAATAGGTCTGACTAGCAACAGTAACTTTCTTCTAGTGGAGGAGGGGCCTGAGACCTCTGGCAGTGGCTGGAAAACCCAGCACCTCCTGTCTCACTTCAACATGTGAATCCTCACATATTCTTTCTGCACCAACTTCTTGGGTTTTTTTTCCAGAAACCATTTTTACCAGAAATTAAGGAGCACTTTGTTTTTTTATTCTCTTTCTTTTTATGATACTTATTATTTGTAAGATGCCTATAGAAGAACTGTATTTCCAAGAGGCTTTTTCCTAACCAACGTCCCTTTCCATAAAAAAGCCAAAATCAAAGCTTGGCAAAGCACTGTCTGCACTGGTGATGCTCCAGACCCGCAGCATGACCATCTGGGATTTCCTGTTTTGTGAATCTCATGTCTTCCTCTTTCTAATTTCTTCATTTTATGGAAACGTATTTTTCATGCCCTCCAGAGAAAGTTCATGGAACATACATTTTCGGCACCTTGTCTGCATAGATCTTTGTTCTACCATGACTCTTGATTGACACCTGGGGCTACGTGTAGAATTCTCCATTGAACACTATTCTCTTCAGAAGGTTTACGGTGGTGTTTTCTAGCTTTGGAGAAGTTCACAACTCTTCTGATTAATGGTCTTTGTTTATAACCTGTCTTTATTCTTCTGAAGTCTTGTAGGATCTTTATCCTCAGTGACTTTTCATAATAATGTGACAGAGATTTTGTTTTTTACTTCATTGTGCTTGATACTTGGTGAGACATTTACATTTAAAAACTCATGTTCTTCAACTCTAGAAAATCTTCCTGAATTATTTCTTGGATAAATTTTCTACTGTTCATTTTCTGCTTCTCTTTATGAAACTTCTACAAGTTAAATAATAGACATCCTGCACTGATTTCCTAATTTTTTCATTTTTTATGCCCTATTTTTTGTTTTATTTTGTTTTCTGAGAAATTTCTTCAACACTATGCTCTAATTCTTCCATTAGATTCTCTCATATTTGTAATTAGATGTTTTATTTTCAAGAATTCTTACTTATTCTCTGATAGTTTGTTTTTACTTAGCATCCTATTCTTATTTCATAGCCTTGGTGTAGACAAGAGGTATTCATTGAGATTTTAATGAAACCTGTATATCAACCATGCTTCATATGACGGTGATCACAGTTCTGCATCTGATCCTCAACTGTATAAATTTGAGGGTAATAAGGCTGTAAGAGATAAAGTCCCAGGAACAAAATTCATAAAAAATCAATTTATAGGGACAGATCTGCCAGGATGACAAGGGAATTGAGAGATGTTAGCTAGGACAGTCTTTCCCAGTATCAAGATTCTTAGAAATGTAATCTCTAAGTTTGATAAGCATGGGATTTTTGAGCAAATGAGTAGTATGGTATGAAAGAATAATAATTTTGTTTACTCATGAAAATATTAAAATATGTTCTTATTTTCTATTTCTGTATGTTTCGTAGCCTATTGACCCACTTTTCTACTCTATCTGCTGTCAGGCTTGAAAACAGACAAATTGATGGAACAGAACATGGCTAGACTTTAGGATGACCTGGAAAACTAGTTAGAAATGTGTGTGTGTGTGTCACAGACTAAAAGTGAAGGGATGGAAAAAGATATACCATGCAAATGGAAACCAAAAATGAGTAGGAGTAGCTATTCTTATATCATGTAAAATAGACTTTAAACCAAAAAACATAAAAAGAGACAAAGAAGGCCACTATATAAAGATAAAAGGATCAATCTGGCTAGAAGATATAACAATCATAAATATATATGAACACAATACTGGAGCACCCAGATATATAAAGCAAAGACTCTTAGACCTAAAAAATAAAATAGGACCTAATACATTAGTGGTGGGTGACCTGAGCATACCTCTCTCAGTATGGGACAGATTTTCCAGGCAAGAAATCAACAAAGAGACACAGGATTTAAACTACATGCTAGACCAACTAGACCTGGCATATATATACAGAACATTTCACCCAACAACTAAAGAATATACTTTCTTCTCATCAGCTCATGGAACATTCTCCAGGATAGACCACATATTAGGTCACAAACATAGCCTCAGCAAATTTAAAAAAACTGAAATCATTCCAAGTATCTTTTCAGACCACAATGGACTAAAATTGGAGATTAATAATGTACAAAACTCTGGAGGCTATGCAAATGCATGGAAACTAAATAATAGGCTCCTGAATGACCTATGGGTCCAAGAAGAAATCAGACAGGAAATAAAAAATTTCTAGAAACTAATGAAAATAAAGATATATCATACCCAAACCTGTGGGATACTGCAAAAGCAGTGCTAAGAGGCAGATTTATTGTAGCAAATGCTTACATCAAAAGAACAGAAAGACTTCAAACAAACAACCTAACACTGTGCTTCAAAGAGATTGAAAAACAACAACTATCCAAACATAAAGGTAGTAGACGGAAAGAAATAATTAAGATCAGAGCAGAAGTAAATGAAATAGAGACCCAAAAAACAATAGGAAAGATCAACAAAACAAAAAGTTGGTTTTTCGAGAAGGTAAATAAAATAGACCATTAGCTAGGTTAATAAAAAAAAAAAAAAAAAAAAAGAAGAGAGAAGACCCAAATAAAAATCAGAAATGAAAAGGGAGACATTACAACTGATACCACAGAAATACAAATAATCATTAGAGACTATTATAAACAACTGTATGACAACAAATATGAAAATCTGGAAGATATGGATAAGTTTTTAGACACATACAAATTACCAAGACTGAACCAAGAAGTGATAGAAAACCTGTACAGATGAATAACAAGCAAGAATTAGCAATCTTCCAACAAAGAAAAGTCCAGGTCCAGACTACTTTACAGCTGAATTCTATCATGCTTTTAAGGAAGAGTTAATACCAATTCTCCTCAAACTATTCCAAACAATTGAAACAGAAGCTACTCTCCCAAACTCATTCTATGAGGCCAACATAACTCTGATACCAAACCCAGATAAAGACACAACAAAAAAAGAAAATCACAGGCCAATATCCTTGATGAGCCTAGATGGAAAAATCATCAACAAAATATTAGCAATCAGAATACAGCAACGTATTAAAAAAAATTATACACTATGATCAAGTGGGACTCATCCCTGGGATGCAAAGATGGTTCAGCATATGAAAGTCAATAAATGTGATACATCACATCAAGAAACTCAAGGACAAAGACCATATGATTATCTCAATAGTTGCTGAAAAAGCATTTGACAAAATTCAACATACCTTTATGATAAAGACTCTCAACAAATTAGGTATAGAAGGAAAACATCTCAACATAGTAAAAGCCATTTATGACAAGCCCACTGCCAGTATCATTCTGAATGGGGAAGAACTGAGGCCTTTCCCTTAAGAAGAGGAACAAGACAAGGATGTCCACTCTCACCACTTCTATTTAACATAGTACTGGAGGTCCTAGCCAGAGCATTCAGGCAAGAGAAAGAAATAAAGGGAATCCAGATTGGAAAAGATGAAATCAAACTTTCCCTATTTGCAGATGACATGATACTATATATAGAAAAACCTAAAGACTCTATCAAAAAACTCCTACAGCTTGTTAATAACTTCAGTAACATTGCAGGATACGAAATAAATGCCCCTAAATCAGTTGCATATATACACTAAATTAATGAACTAACAGAAAGAGAATAAAGAAAGTAAGCCCATTTACAATTGTGATGAATAAAATACCTAGGGGTCAATTTAACCAAGGAGGTGAAAGACCTCTACAATGAGAACTACAAACCACTTCTGAAAGAAATTAAAGGAGACACAAAAAGATGGAAAGATATTGCATGTTCTTGGATTGAAAGAATCAACATTGTGAAAGTGTCTATACTACCCAAAGTGATCTACAGATTCAGTGCAATCCCCATCAAAATACCAATGACATTCTTCACAGAAATGGAAAAAACAAACTGAACATTCATATGGAACAACATAAGACCCCAAATAGCCAAAGCAATCCTGAGCAAAAAAAATAAAGCCAGAGGCATAACACTACCTGACTTCAAATTATACTGCAAAGCTATTGTAACCAAAACAGGAATGGTACTGGTATAAAAATAGATATTCAGACCAGTGGAGTAGAATTGAGAACCCAGAAATCACCCCTCAGTGTTACAGCCATCTGATATTGGACAAAGGCAACAAAAATCTACATTGGGGAAAAGACTGCCTCTTCAACAAGTGGTGCTGGGAAAACTGGATATCCATATACAGAAGAATGAAACTAGATATGCACCTCTCACCATACACCAAAATCAACTCAAAATGGATTAAAGACTTAAGTATAAAACCTGAAACTGTAAAATTACTAGGGAAAATATAGGTGAAACACTTCAGCAACTAGTTCCGGGCACAGACTTTATGAACATGAGCCCAAAAGCACAAGCATAAAAGAAAAAATAAACAAATGGGACTATATCAAACAAAATCTTCTGCACAACAAAGGAAACAATCAGCAGACTGAAATGATAACCTACAGAGTGGGAGAAAATTTTTGCTAACTATGCATCTGACAAGGGATTAATATCCATAATATACATAGAACTCAAGCAATTATACAGTAAGAAAACAAATAACCCAATTAAAATTGGGCAAAGGAGCTGAATAGATATTTTTCAGAGGGAGACATACAAATGGCCAACAGGTACATGAAAAAATGCTCAATGTCACTAGTCATCCGGGAAATGCAAATAAAAACTGCACTTAGATACCTCCTCACCCCAGTTAGATTGGCTATAATCATAAAGATGGTGAATAACAAGTGCTGGCAAGGATGTGGAGAGAAGAGAACGCTCCTGCACTATTGGTGGGACTGTAAGTTAGAACAACCACTCTGGAAAACAGTATGGAGGTTTCTCAAACAACTACAGATTGATCTTCCATATGATCTAGCAATCCACTTCTGGGTGTATACCCCAGCGGAATGGAAATCATCATGTTGAAAGGATACCTGCACTCCCATGTTCATCACAGCTCTGTTTACAATAGCCAAGACATGGAACCAACCTAAAAGTCCATCAATGGATGATTGTATTAGGAAACTGTGGTATATATACACCATGGAATTCTACTCTGCCATAAAAAAGAATGAAGTACTTCCATTTTCAACAACATGGATAAGCCTGGAGAAACTATGTTGAGTGAAATAAGCAAAGCACAGAGGGATAAATACCACATGTTCTCATTCACATGTGGGAGCTAAGAAGGAAAGAAAGACCACAGTGGTGGGTTGGACTTGCAGAGGGAGAGAACATTCCTTGGTCTTCAGAGTGGAGTTGGGGGGAAAGGTGGAGTGGGGGATATAGGAGAGGGAGACAAAGGTTGGGGATAATTGGGTGTGGGACACAGGGTACAAATGCAATTTGTGGTAATGGGCATGCTGCCAGTATGAATCTGGCCCTCACATCATGGGCACAAGGGGTGACAATCAGCTTTGTAACTCATGAATATTCATAGCCAATAAAAAACAATAATAAATAAAAATAAAAACATTAAAGACAAAAAAAGAAATGTGTGTGTGCGTGTACATGTGTGTGTGTGCATATGTACAAAAAGGAACTTCAAAACATTTGTGGAAAAATAGAATTGAAATATGAATCTACCCAAGAACTGTTTGAGGTCCTCTCATATATACATGTATGTATGCACCAATATATGTACGTATGTACACACACATACACAACAATCACCCCAGACCTGCTGAGGTACATTCTTCAGGCATGGGTCTCAGCATCTATTTTAAGCATGTCCTGTGATTCTGCTCACATATTCTTGAAAATTTCTGGAATAAATGCTCAGACTGGTTTCCATCTAATGCTTGTGTCAGAGACAAGAGTTTATCTCAAAGCTGTTGTCTCCTGGGAGCCCTGGTTTTTTCCTCAGAGCTCTGAATCTACCTGGCCTGAGCTACTGTTCAGAGTGACTTTATTGTCAGACAGAGATGGATTTTCACCCCAGTTCTGCCAAGACGTGTGACCTTGCTAAGTTATTTAACCTCTGTGGGACCAAGGTCACTCATCTGTACAAAGGGAACAGTAAGTACCTGTGTGGTAGAAAAGATGCCCGATACATAGTAGAGTGTGAAAAGAAAGCCAGTTCCTCCCTCTTTTGGGTGGCATTTTGGATGTGTGCTGATTAAGTGTCTCCAGCTACCCAATGTGTTGACTTGCTCTCGGTAGATCTCACGTACACAGTGAGCCCTGTCCACGGGGTGTGGGTCTTCCTTAGATTCAGTCCTAGACAGCAGCACTTCCTGATCTGAGGGCCTTGTCCTTTTCCTGACTTTGTGATTTCCTGACCTTGTGCATCTCAAGAGGCAGCCGTGATAGAGGGGAAATAGCTTTGGGATTTGGAGATTGCTGTGGCTTTCTCCCCACAAACTGTATAATGTTGGTGAGCTCTAAGCTACATGTCCATGTTGCCCACCTTGTGTTGTGCTGATCACCAAAAAATATATCAAGACATGTTCAATGAATGAGTGGGTAAATGAATAATGTAGAGGTAAAAACCACCTGCCCTTTCTTCCTTATATGGTAATTATGCAGATCAAAGGAGATAAAGTATACACAAATGCTGTGTAAGCTGTAGTAATGGAAGTGTTAAGCACCTTAATTTTGTTGACGTATACCTCTCTGCAATTTAACAAGAGGCACTGTTATGTGCTAGTCAAAGTGTGGTCCGAAAGCCAGTAGCAACAGCAGCATTTGAGAATTTGTTAAAAATGCAAATATGTAGAACCTACCCAACACCGACTAAATCAGAACCTATAAAGGCAGAGCCCAGTAATCCGTATTTTAATCAGCCCTCTAGGAAGTGATTTAGACAATGTTAAAATTTAAGAATCACTATCCTACAATATTCTTAACAGGGCTTTTAGAATTGCGTAAAGTAACCTTACAATTTATCTTTAAATTTATTCTTTTACTTACCTAAACAATTTCCTTGAATCTTAGCTTCCTCTGATCATTTTGGTCTCAGAAAGGCCACATCATCCTTATCAATGTATTTACTGGCAAATGCTGTCTGTGGTTAAGGAAGTTCAGGACCCACACTGAGAGAGGGCTGGGGTCTGATTCATGTTAAAGGTCGTGCCTGCTTCCTGAGATCAACACAGACTTGATGTGTGCTCAAATTCTCTAAGTTTTAATTTTTTTTTTTCTTTATAAAAGGAGTTGAGATTTCATCCAGTGGTAAGGACTGAGTGGTGCCCATACCCCGCTGCCAATATCAGTCAATCATTGTTTCAATAATTTGGAGGTTTGTTTCCTACATAGCTCACTCTTGGTCATCTGAGTAAATCGTTCTTGATGAATCTTGCTATGAGTCTGATAAAACTGCAAAGGTTTTCTTTTCAACTCCTCAGTCAGTCCTAGCAGAATTCAGCCGAGCAGGGGCTTTTTAAAACAAATAATCACCTCTCCTAGGAAAAAAATACATGTGCGTAAAAAATACAGCAACTTTCTTCAGACTGGGTTGAGAAGAGAGATGGCCTTTGACAGTTCCTCAGCTAGTGAACAGGACAGACACCCTCTTTCTGGCTCTGCTGATTTACTTATTTGTCCAGTGTGAGTTGACTATATTAAAAGAATTAGATTCTAAATGCTCACTAAATATGCTTTCCATTCAGATTAGTTTTAAAATGGAGTCAGCCAGTTAGCTCAGTTGGTTTGGACTTCGTGCTAACACCAAAATCAAGGGTTCGGATCCCTGTACCTGCCAATCACACACACACAGACACACACAAAAAGAGATTAGTTCTAAGGAAATATTTGCCACTGGATTATAGATTCCACAACTCTGTTCTCTGTTCTATATTCTAATGAGTCAAGAAATGATATTTTATACAATACCAAATTTGCATTATTACTCGTAAAACAAGGAGCCTTATCTTATATTTACGAATAGTCTTATTTAGGAAGAAAAAAAGTGTTTCCTAAGAAACCTGATAATATTATCTTCCGAGGGAAGGAGCTTTATCTTGACTGAGCCCTCACTAAGTGTCAGCCGATCTCGCAAGTGTGTGACTGAGACAGCGGTGGCCCTGGCGCTCTTAGAAACAGGACGGCCACCAGTGAGTTTCTTCCAGGCTGCAGATACCACCTCGTGCTACTTGGCCTGCTTCCTTTCCCTTCTTTTTAGGCAGCCCTCACCTGTGCTAATCCTTGTGGGTCTGCTCCCCACAAAGGGGCTGTGACGTGCTCAATATCTCATAAGGCAGGCACTTAGGATTTTTAGAGTGAAGGTTGTAACTGCTCCTTCTACAAGGAAAACTGACAGAAAACATCAAAAGTAACAAACGTGGAGAAGTTAGGGCATGACTCAGAGCTCTTGGACCCTCATTTGTGGTTCCCACTTTTAAAGTGGTAGCTGGAACCACAGTGGGAATATTGCTTTCTGTCTTTATTCCTGAAGATACAGTTCATCAGACAGCCTTTTTATTTTTTTCTTTGTTAAAGAGGATTTGAGACTCTTCTTCCAAGAAGATTCCAAATTCAGAGTTAAGGAAGAAACCTGGAGGATTTACCCTTATGGGTAAATCACATTTCGTCACCTTAGACTGGGCAGCACTTATCTTAACAGGTCTCTGGAACCCTTCTTCACAAGCTCTGAGAAGCATGTGTTCTCATCACACGTTTACAGGAAATGCGATGGCAAGAATTCAAAGCATTTCACCACACTGACCAAGGTCACACAGCAAAGGGGGACAGGTTTGGACAAGACCTGCAATGTTGCAGGACTCGGAGGAGGCTGGTCACATCACAGCCTGAGCAGATGGTGCCCATGAAGCTGGACAGTGCCTTAGTTTTGGGGCTGTTATAACAAAATACCATAAACTGGGTAGTTTATAAACAACGGAATTTATTTCTCACAGTTCTGGAGGCTGGAAAGTCCAAAATCAAGACACTGGCAAATTTGGTGTCTGCTGAAGGCCTGCTCCCTGAGTCACAGAAGGCCATTTTCCTGCTGTGTCCTCCTATGGTGGAAACGAGCTCACTGAAGCTCTTTTTAGGGGCACTGATCCCTCATAACCCAGGTGCTGGCCATGGTCCACCCCTATGCTTTTGCATGCCACACTACTGCTTGCTACCTGTGGGGTGATGGCTAAAGAAAACAAAAAGAATGAGCAACATTTATCTATCTCTTATCTATCTACCTATCTATCTACTTTATTTATTCACATTTAATTAGTAGACTATTTTTTAGAACAGTTTTAGCTTCACAACAAAATTGAGTGGAAAATACAGAGAGCTCCCATGTAGCCCCGCCCCCACTCATACACAGCTTCCCCCACTATTAACACCCCCCACCAAAGTGGCACATGTGTCACAACTGATGACCTACATTGACACGTCACTATCATCCAAAGTCCACAGTTCACACTAGTTTTCACTTTTGGTGTTGTACATTCGGCGGGTTTCACAAACACATAATGACATGTACCACCGTCACATAGATGTTTCTCTACCCTAAAACCCCCTGTGCTCTTCCTGTCCATCGCTTCCTCCCCAACCCTTCATAGTGCTGCTGTTCCTATTTCTCTACAGTTTTACTTTCTTGAGAATATCACAGTGTTGAAACTACACACTGTGTAGCTTTTTAAGTTGGCTTTTTTTTTATTTAGCGGTGTGTACTCAAGTTTCCTCTCTGTCTTCATGGCTTGATAGCTCATTTCTTTTAGCACTAAATAGTATTCCATTTTAAAAATATACAACAGTATATAACAACATTTTTTAAATTCTGAAGGAGAAATTAGTTTTACTTGGAAGTACAGAAATTTCACTAAAAATAAGTCACTCTAAAAATTCTAACTACTTAAGATCATTAAAGTTTCTTGTTTTCTGCCCTTTTGCTGAGATTATATCACAAAATAAACTTACAGTCCATATAACTTTTTAAAAAAAGTTGTAGTAAAATAAAATGAATACTAGACTAGGAATTAATATCCCCTGTACAATGTGACATTAGTAGAGATCAAATCAAGTCTGGACTTAATTTTGCTAATTTGTCAAATAGGGGAATTACAGTTCTCTAATATTCCTAATGGACTGGTAACCTAGTCCACAAACCTGTATTTTGAGATAGATGAATATTAAGTAAGTTTTGTTTGAATTGTTAAGTAATTTTTTCCATTACTACCCTACTTTTGTCTTAAAATATTAAATTTATATTCAGGAAATTAAAGTAATACATTATATTAATTCACTATCAAATGTTTTATCTCTTTCTAAATCTGGTCAACAAACAAGTCTCCTTCAGCAGAGATATTTTGGATATTAAAGCATTCCAGCAATTTCATTTTGTATAAGATTGTGGGTTTCTTCAGAAATAATAAAGCTAGCACCTTCAGACTTCTGAAAAATGATGTACTGTCCTTACTAACTCCTCAGACACTTGTTGAGTGCCTACAATGTGATGGCGAACACAAGAGACACTCAGTCCCTGCCCCTGATAGGTACAGGAGACCAGTGAAGTCTCACACATTCAAAGAGGCACACAGTGACCACAGAGCTGTGCAGTACAGCAAGCACCATGAGAGAAGGTGTGTGATAGAGACTTCATTTAGACCACTGCAGGGAGGGAGACTGCCCTGCGAAGGTGAATTTGAGCTGAGTAAGTAGGTGTTATATACTACGAGTGTGATTTTGGACAAATTTGAAAGTTCTTTTCATGAGTTATGGAAGTCTAACTACCAACTCTTTAGCTTCATATAAAAGTCAGGAACTTGGAAGAAAGATCTGTCTGGAATTGAAATTATTACAATTATGTCCTCTCCAACAACTGAGCAAATATCTCTATGTATTAAAAACTGAGCCAGAACCAGAAAGTACTGACAGTGGCACTGGCGGCAATCTAACTAAATGGTAGCCTTCCCAGATGACTGGAGCCCAGTGGTCCATTGGCTACATGCAGGGCTCTACTTGGGATGGTCTCTTAAAAGCTGCAGAGCAGGTGTGGCTGCTGACCTGGGTGCTGGTTAGCACAGAGTAACCCTGCCCCCCCCACACTCTCCCCACCCTCTATATGGCCATGGTGCCACATCAATCTATCTACTTGGGAGTTACATTTCATTCACAACAAATAAATATCTGCTGCCTGTAGGGATAAATATTCAAAGCTCTTGAGTAACTGTTTGGCAACATTATGTAATTCATTACAGAAAGTACAAATAAAATAATAATAATCGGGATGTGGATGTTTTAACTTGCAGTACAGTGGCCCAGTCTTGCTAATGACCTCAAAGTCACGTACTTTTAAATATTTACTTTGTTTAAGCATGGCAAAAAGTACTGTCAGTCCTACCTTAGTAAAAAGCAAATAGACAATCAGCAGAACACAACTCTCCGATTTTACAGGTAAGGGAGCTGAGGATCTGAAAAGTTAAGAATTCCTTACAATTCTGGAACTACAGGAAGTACACTCCAAATCACCATTGGGAACATGGGCTGCAGGAGCATAGTACACAGCACTGTGCAGGAGCTCATGCTTTGGAGCGAAGCAAACCTGGGCTCAAACTTCAGCCCTGCTGGGGCTTGCTGACGGTCTCAGGCAAGCTGCTCAGCCCGACGGCGGGCACCACCCGCTGCCTACTCCACATCTGGTGTGTATCCTTCCTTCTTTCTTGCTGGGGAATTCCATTTTGTTCAGGTACTTGGAGTGGGGGGTTAGGAAAACCTTTTTACTAAAGGGAGAAACAGTTGTTCTTCGACGTATTGTCTTATCTAGATGTGATTTCTAGAAGCGCAGTGACCAGCATGTGGTCATCAAAGGCACTATCTGGGGACAGGCTTGAATACCAAGGATGCAGAATGGAGTGATGGAAAGAGCCCGGGTGTCTGATGCATCCACGAGCCATTAAATCAGTTCCCGCAGGAGCTTCCCCGTCTCTAGATGAACTAACTGCTCTGTAAGATAGCCCTGTACTTGTTCCCACTGTTGAAGCTGACTGGGAATGACAGATCTTGGACCTGGCTGGCACCATCTTGGATGCGGTTGCGTCACTGATGTCATCATGGATGCGACTGGCGCCATCTTGGATACAACTGACGTCATCATGGACGTGACTCCTGCCATATTGAGTACAAAATGGCTGCCAGTCTTTTGCCCTACCTCGCGGTTTCTTCAAGCAAAGAAAAACCTCTACCTCATGGGTTCCCAGACAAAGGGCCCTTTCCCTCCTGCCTGGAGGTGCCTCCCATCTTGACCACGTCGCCCCTGCCCGCCACACCCGCACCGATCACCGACCTGGTCCCACACTCTAGCCTCCTTCCCCGTCCCCCTCCCCGCCTGCGTTTTTCGCACCCGCTGACCCATATAAGCGTCTGTGCTCCTCATAGCTGCCCCCTGCTGTTTTGAGCACGGCCCGGCAGGGTTTTCCTCCTTTAGTAAAGCCTGAACGGTACCCAGCATTTGGCTCGTTTTCTTTCAGGGAAAGGGCTGGGTGTTGCTTCTTCCTGTTGAATGCAGCCAACTAAATGATACATGTAGCATACCGTTCTAAGTGATACCTTTTGAAGATTTAGTTCCCTTCTCTATTAAATGAAGATCACAATAGCTTCGCCATCGAGTTGTTGCAAGAGGTTAGTGACAGAATGTTGGTAAATTGTCCAGCGTGGCGTCTGGTGCAGAGTACAGTTCCACACAATGGCCGGCACCACCCTAGGTCCGTGTTCCTCTCATTATACCCCCTTCCTTCTTCACAGTGTTGGAGTGTCACCAGAAGTTAAACTGGAAACCACATTTGAGGCACCAAGTTCTAATAGATAGGACATTCCAAATGAAGGCAGCAGAGCAAGGTGAAAATTTCAAAGGTTTTAGCTTGATTTTGCTTTTGCTTTGTTTTTTATAAAAAGCATTTCCGGGACACTTGAACCCCTTCCCTACATCTCAGGACAAAAGGCTTGAGGAAGGGACGTTCAGGAGTATTTCCTGGGAGAGAGCTGTGATGTGAGCTCTGCCCCCTCCCCCAGGCACGTCTGCACCCCAGGGGGAAGGACTTCCTCCCACCGTCTAAAGCAGGAGAGGAAGTCCAAGGAGCCTGGTTAGAGGACTGAGCACGTGTGGCCTGGAGGACAGAGCAGGAGGAGAGAGGACGGGATGGGCTGTCTGAAGAAAGGCAGAGGGGAGGCTGGCCTGTCAGCCCAGTTAGTGAGAACACAGTGCTGATGACACCAAGATCAAGGTTTCAGATCCCTTACCAGCCTGTCACCAAAAAAAAAAAAAGAAAGAAAGAAAGAAAAATTAAGAGTGAAATAAGGATGGTTCCCTGCTACTGACAGATAAGTAGAAGAGAGAGTGCACTGGGTTTGGCCTTCCTGGGGACAAAAGATGCACGAGAATTTCCAGTGAACCTGATGTGGGCCATCTGTACAAAAGAATACTCAGAACTTCCCTGTCTGGCTTCATCAGAGAGAAGTTGAAGTATCGCTGTATTCCTAGAGGCTAAGGAAAGAAAAGTGATAAACCTGAAAATGTAAGTTATCTATTGCAAGAGAATTAATTGTAGCTACCCCATGATGGGGGAAAGTCTCTAATGAACCTATAAAAGCAACCATGAAAGAAACAGACTGTAAACACCTGATGGGCCCAGAGAGCACAGGACCAGCTCATTAAAGCATCTATCCTGAAAGGATTTTCCCCTTGCACCTGACTTCCCCAATGCTCACTCTAATGAACCTATAAAAGCAACCATGAAAGAAACAGACTGTAAACACCTGATGGGCCCAGTGAGCACAGGACCAGCTCATTAAAGCATCTATCCTGGAAGGATTTTCCCCTTGCACCTGACTTCCCCAATGCTCCCATGTTGCTGGCCTATTTTCAGGCTTCAGGTGGGACAGAAGACTCTACTTCAGTGAAAATGGAAACTTTCAATATTACTGTGCTTCGGCATTCTAAGTACTGTTGTGACATAAAGAGATTCTAAAACTTGGCTTACCCAAGTTTTTATCTAGGAGATGGAAAAACTACCACAGCGTGCAGTCTTAAAGGGAAAATAAAAATCAATCATTAAGTCGCTTGTATGTTTATACACCATGAGTTGGTTCTCTCAATGTACCAGTTACACAATACTGTATATACTCAATTCCTATATACACAATTTTTTATATACTCACTATGTGCTCTACACTAAGTGTTTCAGAAATGAATAAAATGGGACACAATCACCATTTCACTAAATTGTATATTGCTGGGGGTACAGAGATGGGCTCCTATCTATTACTGGATTCATTATAGCTATTAGCACAAGGCCCTTTCCCTAAAACCTTGAAAACTATCAGTGGAGATAGGAATGGCAGTCCGTATTAGTCTGTTTTTCTGTGGCTATAATAAAATACCTGAAACTGGATAATTTATAAAGAAAAGGGGTTTATTTGTCTCATGATTCTCGAACAGCTGTGTCTGGTATGGGGCTCAGGCAGCTTCTACTCACGGTGGAAAGCTACAGGCAGCCAGCAGGTACAAGGTCACATGGAGAGAAGAAAAGGGTGGGGGGTGCCAGGGTCCTTTAAACAACCAGCTCTCTGGGGAACTAATAGAGCACAAACTCACTCACTACCCTCCCCCAACAGGGCATTAATCTATTCAGGTGGGATCTGCCTCCATGAGCCAAACCACTCCCAACATTGCATTTGGGGATCAGATTTTGACATGAGCTTTGGAGGGGGCAACATATCCAAACTCTATCACAGTCATAAAATAATTAGAAGAGCTGAGTTGTAGTTAAAGTTTTGCTACTGAAGGACAGTGACACATAGGCTATTCACTTAACTTTCCTGATGCTTCGCTGGCATATCTGTAAATTGAGAGAAAACAGGCTACATAAGCCTCATAGTACCTTTTAGGTTTAAAATTCTGTGATTATATAGCATTATTCGTAATAACCAAACATTGGAAATAACTCAAACATACATTAAATCATGAATAGATAAATAGAATGTGGTGAGTCCATACAATAGAATATTATTTGGCCCTAAAGGTTAGTGGTTGTCTAGGGTTGGAAAATGCAGTGACTAGAAAGGGGAGTGACTGTTAGGAGAAAAGGGGCTTTTCAGTTGGTGATAAAAATGTTCTGATTGTGATGATGGTTGCACAAATCAGTGAATTGTATCAGTGAATTATAACTCAATAATACTATTATTTAAACAATTCTAGGATTCTTGTGTATAAATTAGAGGAAGAAAAATCAGAGAAGATGATGAGTGTTAAATAATTTAGTGACAATTTAGAAGAAATGAATATAATAAATACATTTTCTCTCTCTCTCTCTTTTTCTTTTTGGCAGCTGGCCAGTTCAGGGATCTGACCCTCGACCTTGGTGTGACAAGCTGTGCTCTAACCAGCTTATCTGATCGGCAGCCCAGGTTCCTCTTGTAATAAACCACGTCCATCAAAAGATAGGCTATGTCTGTTAATGTTTTTATTTGTTGCACTTCAGTCATCTGGATTTAGGTATGACTTGTGAGAGGACGAACAGAAGTTAAGAAACCCTTTAGGGCTGGCAATAATTTCACCACTTGCTCTTTTTAACTCCTATGTTCTGATAGTAAAGTTGAGAACAATTATCATCATTAATGGATTACATCATTGATGAATGAATAATTAAAATATGTAACCTTGTTTTTTGGCAAATAATTTCAACTTAATCTTCTGTTAAGGAAAAAGAAAAAGGTCCCAGAATTGAGCTCCTCCTAAGCACTAGGCTTGTACCAACTGAGCTTACATACATCATCTGATTTACTCCTGATGGCAGCCCTTGACAAAGGTAGAATGATCCCAGTCTCACACAGAACAAACTGATGTTTAGAAAGAGGATATTATTTGCACAAAGGTACACAACAACACTCAGTAGATTTTGGATTTAATTCTAAGTCATTAAACTTTTAAAAAAACAGAACACAGAGATTGACTTGACTTTCAACTGTTTCTGTTTTCCTATCTGCAATGGCTCTACGTACAGCCTGTCAGACTCAGCGTCAACTCACCAGCCTAGTGCTGCATGCCTTTGTCAATCTGCCCTATTTTTTATTATCTCTCAGGACTTCAATCACAAATTCTCCCACCCATCATGGTGATTTTTGTTGTTTTGCCCCCCATGGATTTGTCACCCCTTTTCCCCTGGGTGGCAGAGCCATCAAAGATTAGTCAAAGCCCATCTCTTCTGAGCAGTTAGAAGCCACAGAAAGGGGTTAATCTCCCAGAACCCTCAAAAAAGAGGCATTCCTTCCATTTGGGAAATTAACCATGAATTGGGGTTCTCTTCCTGCATTTATTCTTCAGACCAGGAAGTTACAGGAAGAGAACATAGGTGGGATTTTTGCTAAGTACAGTTTAATAAGTTTAACAATAGAAGCTGGTAACATGCAATTAAGTCGATCCATTAACAAAAGCCGAGCCTTAGCAAACATTCCTTCTCCCTACAGAAGCTTCCCAGTATCTTTACATATCAATTAGTAACTTGTCTGTCTTTGAACCAGCAACCTTGCTGAGTTACAATTCTTTATCTTACAACGGAGACTAAATAGCCTGGATAAAATTTCCTTTTTTTGTAAGGTCAATATTTGAAACTGCAAGGCTTTGGAAAACCAGGCCCTGTGAAGTACATTTATTTTATGCATACTCTACAGATTTTCTTATTGTTCTTCAACTAGAATTTCCTTTTCACTTATGTAGGTTCTATCTTTCCTTAGTAGAGGGTACTAGCTCCAATTTAAGTTGACATTCTGACCTGTCTGAATACGTTTGCTAAATAATAAGCAAGGCTTTCAGGAATTAATTTTCATGACTACTTGGGGCTGGAAAAGAGGGGAGACATAGTAGATGGGTCTGAGACAATATTTGTCCCTGCTCTGGCTCTATGTGCTGGTAGTGAGCTCTATAAAAAGAGGGCTGCAGGCAGGAGCTATACATAGCTCTTTTCTAGAGAAGCCACAGTTTGCAGGGCTCAGAGAGTGCACGCCAATGCCCAGGTGATAGATTGTTGTGAGAAACGTCCTCACCCGTCCAAGGCCAAAGGACAGACATGGAGACATGAGGTACAGCGAAACGAGACTTTAATTACTGCCTTGCAAGTTTCAGGTGTCTGACAGGCAGGCACATGGAAAAGGGCTGTATCAAGCAATTTATTTGCTAGTGTGCAAGTCCCTGCTCCCACCTTCTCATTGGTTGGGGTGTACAATCTTCCTGGATAATGACTAAGAGTACCCCAATTTACTACCCCCTTGTAGGAAATTTCTTTGTCTGAGGGCTCAGCACAAGCCTGCAGAAAAAGGCCCACCAAAAACCCTGTGAAAGGAGAAACATTAGGAAATGAAGAGAACTAAAGGGCTATTAATTCATTACCAACTCAAGGACAACTTTATCCATTTGAAGTAAACAATTAAGGGGTGGTAACTCATTAGCATCTGAAGGAGAACTTTATCTGTTCAGTGACCCACCCAGGAATGGGCTGGGCCTGAATTATTTCTGAAAATGAATCACTTAGATTATTTTCTTACAATTGTTAAGTGAAAGATCACTATGCAGAATACAGGGTGACCATGGGCCCAACAAGCCCAGTGGGAATCAGCAACAGGTCTCCCCTCGAGAGGCTGGCATTTAAAATGCTGGAGAAAAGCCCCTGCCATGTGCACACTGGCACTGATGAACATGAACAAGAAGGTCAGAGCTGATGGATCTGAGGACTGTAGCTAAATGTGCTCATCTATCTATCGAGGACCCCAGAGCTCAGACCAGATAATAATCAACTGTCTGCCTGCATTCCTCTCCTCTGTAATCCCTCTTGTATGCCTGCTTAGGTCACATGACTTTGGAGAAGCGGAAACCAGCAATGGCCTGCATTCTCCATTCTCTACCTGTTGATTCACTAGTCATCCTGCTGACACGCAACTAGAAGTGCTGTTGATCAGCACAATGACCATAACACAATTAGTCTAATGAAAAGGGAAGGTAATTAACATTTGTTAAGCATTTACTTGTTCTAAGAAATTTGCACATTAAATTTGCTTAGTCTTTATAACAACCTGTGGACTAGTTGTTAATGTCACTACTTAATAGATGGTTAAACAGTGGTTCACAAAGGCAAGTTACCTACACAGTCAACCGACTATTAGTTGGTAGAGTCCAACTATGAATCCACGGTTGTCTGAGTCAAGTTGCTTCCTGATGAAACCACAGTGCTCTTCACCAGTCTCTGACTCATCAGGAGGCACCATGGACATAAAACTTTCTTGTGTCTGATTTCAAAGATCTGCAGATATCATCAAAGAAGTTTAAGTAGCAAAAATCTGTCAAACATCTCTTTAAAGTGCATATTTTCCAGAGTAAACCCAGTGGCTATTAAGATTTGGCTGGAGATTTTGCCAAGAGATTAGGATGAACCCAAAAAGGCAGTGTGAAGAACTCTTAAATTCCTTCCACATGTGTTTAGTTTCTATGTTAGCAAGGGAGCAGCTTTGATCTTAAAGTCAGATAATCCAGGAAGTGCTTTGGAATTCTTTTAAATATCTATACCATCCTCAGGGCAGAATACAGGGGGCATGCCTATTATTTTGACTCTTGTGAAAAGACCAAGGTGGGCTGTAGGCAGTGTTGAGTTCTTCAGCTTCCAATTAGAACAGGACAGGAAATAGCTAAAGATTAACAAATTAAGCAAACTTGTTTGCTGCCTAAACTGCAGATAAGTTTGAGGCTAACTTCAGGAATTCTGAACCCTGGGGCTGTGCTTGGTAGTTTCCATAACAACTAATGACAAGAAAATGAGGCAAACAGATGTGACTCATACCAAAAGTTTCCTTCGAGTTCAGGGAGGCCAAATTTCGCCACTGAGAGACCTTTAAAAAATAGAGTAACCTCTGTGTTACTAATCACTTTTGAAGGGCCAAGTAAGAGCAGCTCTCTGAAGGAGCCCCCAAGAAGGAGTGGTCATTCATCTGTGGGGAGTCGTGAAGAGTCCCTACTCTTCCTGGGGGGCTACTCCCTGCAAAGGCCCCACCTTAAAAGTGGGTGACTGGCTAGGTTAGGTCTACAGGGGATAGGGCAGCAAGAGAGGTTGAGATTCACTTGCAGTGAATCAGGTTGGCAGTGGGGTAAGGAGTACCACGAGGCGGCTCTTCTAGATCTCCTTAAAAGATCTTCTGAGGCTCACAAATGTTACCCTCTCACACTCAAACCAATGCCTTCTTGCACTTGAAACAAATGACTAAAAAGTCTAAAAGTTGGTGTAAGGATTGGAAGACTTATTCAGATTACCAGTACTCAACTAAATGTCTAACCAAGTGTTAGAAAAATAGAATAGTTTGCTCAGAGCCCTCGCCTCGGATCCAGTTGGGTGTGGTTTTAGCACATCCTTTGTAAGCAAATTGTGTGTGTGTGTGTGTGGTTAGTGCACATGCACGCCAATGTATTTTTTTAGTTTTGCTGCTATTCTTGTGTTCTTGAGACAGACACACAGAGAGAGAGAGAGAGAGAGAGAGAGAGAGAAGAAAGAAGAGAGTTTTAGTAAAGCAGGCAGGCAGACATCTGCCTTAGGTGTCCACCTGGTGCAGCCATGCTTTCCAACCTATGGCTTCCAAGGACCTTTTGGCTGGTTACCTAGCTCATAGACCTGCGTGAAGGGGTCTGGTGACTCAGCCTGGAGTATGAAGGGTTTGTGACCCAGTCTGTGAGTGGGCTTGAGGGGTCTGGGAGCTCCAGACCCAACCCTAGTGCAACAATCAGAGCAGTCGGCAGGATTACCGGCAGGTAAAAGAACCCAACAACTAGCATGGTCACCTAGCTTTACACCAAGCAAACAAACAAAGAGAAAAGAGGAGCAGTGGGGTCCAGTTTATCCTGGAAAGTTCCAATTGGTGGGGCCAACCTACTCCACTGACACAGTAATTGATAAAAGCAGTTCTCCCCACTTTTGTTGCGACAAAGAAGAAAAGTACCCACTAGATTTACGTCAGAGAAACAAAGCATAGCCGGGAGCCCTCCAGGGTGCACCTACATAGTAGCAGATACAATCCAACCAAACAGCAGGAGAGGGCTCAGAAAATCAGAGAAAGGTAGAGAGAGTTTTAGTGGCTTCCAGACTTCCAGTCACTGCGCAGTGTGGGGATGAATCCCCACCACTCTCATGAATCCCCCGTCAGGAGGAACCTGCGGAAGCCAGATCTTCACGGTGCAGGACTGGCCTTCCCACCTCTGTAGTTACCCATCAGGGCAAGCCGCTGCCAGCCAGAAGGAGCAGCTTCTCACAGGTTGAGAGGAGTTTAAGCTGTAGTTGTCTGGCAGTCACTTTAAAGAGGAAGGAAAGGAGGTAAAAAGGAGAGTAAAAGAGAATAAAATGTTGTCTTGTCAGAATTTAGGCCGGGGACTCCAGGAGAGACTTACTAGCAGCAGAGACATGGGAGCAAAATAGTCCCAGTGGCCACTTGCCTCTTGCAGCTAGTCTCTCTAGTGCCTAAGGCTTTCCAGTTTCAATGGTGCAGATATTAGAGCAGCATGTGTGTTGCATGAGGAAAATCCCAGGGCCATTCCCAGTACCCAGAGTCCCCTTACCTCCTGGCTTCTACTGAATTAGGTTCTTGGGTCATAGAGATGAACAATGCATCCAGCTGTAAAGCAAGCAAGTCTTTATTAAAAGAGGGGATAGACTTATGCATAAGGGGGGTAGCTACAGGAAAGCTAGACCCCGAGGGGAGCTGTTCAGGGTCTATTATAGGGAAAGGAGTTATGGGGTACAGGCCAGTGTCACGGAGTTGGTCCATTCTGTTCTTCCTGGTTGCATCATGTGCCCTGGGGGGGGGGGGTGTCTCATGACTGAGGGGTGGAAAAGTAGGAAAAGTAACAGTGTCCTCTGCAGGGAAAATGGAGTCAGTCTGGTTCACAGGCCTAGCCTTACTCTGTTTCACAAACAGTGTCTGCAAACAACCTCCCCACCACCCGCATCCTGCCTCCTGCGAGTGGTTCCCAAGCCTGCCTCCCGGTTTCATGCCTTGCCCACCTTATTGCCATGTTCCGAGATCCTTTTCCCATTCTGCACTTCCAGCTGCTCCTTCCATACACGTTATCTTTCCCCGTCATTCCCTTGGTGCTCCTTGCCACCACATTTCCCTTACCTTCTCCGTTTCTGCTTTCCCCTTATCTTTCCACACAGCAACCAGACTGAGCTTTTAAAAAGATGGGCTCACTTCTCTTCTAAAGGCTTCCTTGACTTTGCCTTGCATTAAGAGCCATGTTAGCAGAACTCACTGAAAAAGAAATTTGGAGATAAAAGGAGACTTTATTTCAGTGAACAGCTTGCAAACTGGGGAGGTGCAGTCCTGGGTACAAAACGACAGGGTGCTCCTCCAGACAGAGAAGGATGGCCTTATACAGCCAGAGTTCCTGCCCAGGTTCCCACTCTGGTCCTCGTATGCAAAAGCCGATTTCAAGCTTGCTCGGTTCTGATTAGTTTGGCTCCTTATGCAAAAGAAGGATTCTGGCTGGCTGTGGTCCCCCTGCCCAGTTAACATTTGACAGATTTCAGTCTGTTGATTCAGGACAGGTGGAGAGGTAAAGCTTTCTTGCAGCAGCTCTGGCAGCCCAGGCAGAAGCAGGCAGGACATGAAAGCCTCAGATGGGGCACATGTGTCACCTCTGGTCAGCAGATGGCTACTCGACTCCACTGGAAATTTAGGCCGAGTTAGCCACTCAGGATCTATCTCAAGCAAGTAAAATCTAAATCTCATGAACTCCACCCCAGGCCACCAAGCTACACCTCATCTCAGGCCCTTTTTTCATCTGGGCCCTGCTACCTCTTTGTCCATCCTTCAGCTGGCTGAGTCACAGATCTCACTGTGAGTGCTCTTTCCCAGTGAAGACTGATGTAAGTTGGGTCTTCCTGACATTCTCCCTCAGAGTACCCTGCACTCCCGACCCATGATCATGTTCTGCAACTATCTATTTATTTACATTTGTCACTAGTACCTGTCCCCACACACAACTGCAAGGTCCAGAAATGCAGGGACCAAGCCTACTTTATTTGTCACTTTATACCCACAGCCTAGCACAGTGTCTGGCAAATAGAACTACGTATATATTGGTTAAATTAAATTTGATTAATCTCATTTAAACATAGTGGGAGAATGCAGAAAAGTGGATTACATACACTCCTAGGCCCCCTCCGTGTCCTAGGGTAAAGATCCATTATTTTACAATATCTGGAACCTGTTGAGTCACTGAGTGGGCTCCTCAGGGAAGGCTGGTGACGCACGCTCTCTATCATCCCATGCATAGAGGAGATGCGTGCACTTGTTCCAGCTAACCCTGGTCTTGAATCATTTCCTGCTAGCTCTGGAGACTCCAGGACTGCTATTTCAGGCTTGCTTGGGAATGATCTCAGTTTTTAGAAGGTTGGTTTGGCCTTTGGGATGTCAGTCCCATATTGCAGAGAAGATCCAAGGGTATTTCTCAGGGAAGCCCTGGGATTTGGAACTGGAAAGTTGGTTTGAGACTGATAAAAACAATATGCCAAAGAGAGGCTCTCTGAAATATATTTACGTGGTGATAAACTGCCTTTTCTTTTTCCTAGAGCAGTGGTGAAATTACAAAACAGAAATTCATTCAAAAAGAATTTTAATCCTAATGACAGAGGAAAATTAAAGTATTTGGAAACTGAAATTTGATTGTTTCTCTTCCAACGTCCCCAGATTTAAATCAGGATGAAGGAGCTGGGAGCAGGAGGAAAGGAAATCATTGGGCAAGTAGCTAATAAGCTCACTTATTGAAGAATGAGCCTCCACAAATAGGCAAAATTCTCTCTTATTCCAGTAAGGAGAATGAAGCTAAGAAGGGTTCAGTGACTTGACTATTGTCCTGGAGCTAGTGAGCAGCAGAGCCACGAGAGACACTCAGAACCCAGTCCTGTTCTGAGTGCTGTATTCTCAGGAGAATAAAGGCTTCCACTGAACCAAAAGAAACATTTAGCTACACATCCAGGGCAATCAAAATGTTAGACAATAACACCAAAATTGTTGAAATTCATTTCATCCTAAAATATTAAGGTGGAATAATTAGAATAAAATATACCCTATTAGATAACACATTTGGTGTGGGTTGAATATGTCCCCCAAAAGTTCATGTGTCAGAAACTTGATCCCCACTGTAACAGTGTTAAGACGTTGGGAAATTTGACTGTGGTATGTGAAAGGTGAGGCCTTTAAGAGGTGATAGGATCATGAGGACTGGGCCCCACAAATGGACTGATCCATTCATGGATGATGAGGTGATGGGTTAATGGGTTGCCACAGGTGTGTTTCTGATGGCTTTTTAAGGAGAGAAACTGGGAAGGTTAGCTCTCTAGCTCATGCCATTCTCGCCACGTGATATCCTAGTCACACAGGACTCTACAGAGACTCCCCACCAGGAAGGCCCTCACCAGATGTGCTCCTTGGACCTTGGACTTCCCAGTCTCCAAACCATAAGAAATAATTTCATTTCTTTATGCATTCCCCAGGTATTTTGCTACAACCAACAGAAAACAGACTAAAACAACCTTTTATTATAAATTATATGAAATTGGCATTTTTGTGACTCAAAAGTGGCCAAACATTGGCATTTTCAGATTGGATTTATCTTTGAATTGTCTCTTTCCTGACTCCACTATATTTTATCTCTGTTTTTAGCACTTAGCGCATTGCCAAGGACATAGTAGAAACCCAGTAAATGTATACTAAAGAAATGAACAAAGTAAAACTCTATTATCTAGGATACAGATACCCTTGTATGTTACATTTTTTGCACAGAGACACAACATTTTTTTTTTACTTTTTGTCTTTTTTCGTGTCTGGCAACAGATCGCAACCCTCAGTGTCGTGCCCGTACCGGACCGGGACCGGCAACGGGACCGCAACCCTCAGTGTTGTGCCCGCACCTCGCTCAGCCAGTGAGCGGGAACCGGTCTGTATGTGGGATCCGAACCCTCGACGGGAACGCTGCCGCGCTCCCAAGCGGCGCACTGTATCAGTGCGCCACCGGGCTGGCCCGAGACATAACATTTTAATAAAATAGATGGTAGCCTTCTAAAGGCATCTTGGTACAGAGGAAAGTATGAAGACATTGGAGTCAAGAATGTTAAGGGACTCCCCAGCCCCTACTGACCTTAATATATGCATTCTGCTTCTGTACAAGTCGCTTGCTAAAATAAATGGGGTTATAAACAGAGTAGCATGGCCAACGCCATTTTAGGCGGCTCTGCCATTTTAGCCTGGAAAGTCCCTACGGGGAATCCACGGTGGGGAGGGGCTACAGGGCTAACCACAAAATTAGCTTATGTATCGCTGGCTTGCTTGCATTGGCTAGCTTGTGTCAGGTGCGAAAAATTCCCACCTAGCTAAAAATAAAAGCTGCCAGAGGTTTCAACTCGGGGCTGTGCACTTCGATTGGCCTGCGTACTTCGATTGGCCTGCGTAGCCCTGGCTGCCAGAAATAAACTCTTTTCCTTTTCCTATCACCCGGTTCTCATGGGCAAATTTCTTTTACCCGTCGGACATTGGCCATAACAGAAGACAAGTTGGATTTTCAGCTCCAGTACTTACTGTGTGAGAACTTTGGCAAATTACCTAAACACTCTCACAGAGTTTCCTCATTTGTACAATAGGAACGCCAATTGCCATAGTACCTGCAAAGAGTACTATGAGAATTAAATGAGATGACCTGTATATTGAATCAATTTTATAGTGGGTCCTCAGCAAATGTTATTCCTGACTCCCAACCCTGCTAGTAAGTTACCACTTAATTCTTGATAGGAAAACAGAGTTCTAAAAAGTTAGCCTTTTGTTTAACACTGCCTTCAGCTAAGCGTGGCTGACTAAAATGCTCAGTAGGCAATAGAAATTTTTGAATTATTTTAAAAAACATTGTTCAAATAAAAATATACAGTGAAGCAGTATTTCCCAAGTACTAATTACATTAATGACTTAATCTATTAATACAGCAAGTAAAGTCAACATATTGCAGGAAATAAAAATTCCAATTGCTTTTCCATTGTGGGAGAGGTATCTTTGTAATAAAGAACTCTATTTTAATGCTGTGCAATGGTAAACTTCCTGTGCTCAGGGTTCACTATCACTGCCCCACCCTGTGAAGATGATAATGGTCAGCAGAGCAGAGCTATTTTGGTACCAAGTAAGGTTGCAAAATCTTCCTCATCAGCAAAATTGAAAGAGAGGCAAGGAAAAAGCTTTTATGTTTTCAATTAAGTGGGTCTCTTGATATTTGATAGTAGAAAAAAAAAAGTCTTTGTTGATGTACAACAGCTTGGTATTTTAGGAAAATATACAACCCACATGGAAAAATGTCTTAGATTCTGCTTTGCTGCTATGTATGAATATTTTCTTAGTGAAAAAAAATACATATAATGTGCATTTTTCAGATTTTGGGGGGCCCTTCTTTTCTTGAGTGGAAATGCTAGAAAACATTGTTTGTTTGTTTTTACTTTATTCCAGCAAAATGAGGATCTTAAAATGGTTTTAACCATTTTCTTTTCTAGGGGTTAAAATTGTGGCTATTTACAGTACCTTCATTTAGCATTCAATAAATATTTATTGATTATTTACTATGGGGACCCAGTGACCTACAAGAAAAAAAGTTTCTTGTCTTTATAAAGTTTATATTGTAAATGATTTTTCCCACCCTGATAAGTATAATCTATATTTTATTATAATTTGTGGTGACACGATGATAAAATGACCCGGTTTGTCTATTCTGATCTGGACTACCTACATTGAATAGGGTACACACACACACACACACACACACACACACACACACACACACTCTCTCTCTCTCTCTCTCTCTCTCTCTCTCACAGAAGCACACAAATGCACACATTTAATCCATGTGTGATAATATTTTAAGTTCAATTCAAATTCAATTGAGTAAATATTTATTAAGACCCATCTCTGTAACAGACCCCATCAGGGGTCTGTATGAATTAAACCAAATACTTCCCTTGAGGAGCCTTCAATTCCCTGGGGAAAAGACTTAGAGAGCAATATCTGCCAGGGAGTGCAGAGGAAAAAGCACTGATGCCCAGCCCTGCAGTTGAGGAGATTATCCTCATAGGGAAGACATTTGACTTAGTGCACACAAAATGTAAAGGATTCAGATAGGAGTGGGGGAAAGGTATTTCAGCGTGGCAGCAGTAATCTTGCTACTGTAGGTTTGGTTAGCAGACAA
Organism: Galeopterus variegatus; assembly: GCF_000696425.1. Classification (NCBI taxonomy): domain Eukaryota; kingdom Metazoa; phylum Chordata; class Mammalia; order Dermoptera; family Cynocephalidae; genus Galeopterus; species Galeopterus variegatus. Next base: position 165,890 of record NW_007727808.1, on the reverse strand, counting down.
GAAGTACTGGCATTGCAGACTTCCTGAGCAAGATCCTGAATTTTAACGAGATCCCCAGGTGATGTGTGCACGCTGGACACAGAGGATGAAAAGTGTGAGCTTGTTTGAATGGAGTAGCCTGGGCCAGTGTGGCTGGAGCACAGAGTGCACAAGACAGGCTGGAAAAACTGTGAGAAGAGGTTGTGGTGGGATCGGAGAAGTATTGTTCAGTCAAACTGGGGCATGAGTTACTGTCACCCCGTGGTGTCCTGTGTTACTGTTATCCTGTGCATTTTCTTTTGTTGTGTGTACTGTCCTACGTAATAATAATTTTTGTTTGTTTTAACTTTATTTTTTTATTCTTTTTGTTTTTTCCTATGTTATAGTAATTTCTCTGTGTGTCTGCCCTCCTACCTTCCTTTAACTCCACCTTCAATATACGTATATATATATTTTGGTCGCTGGTGGGTACTAGGATCTGAACTCTTGACCTTGGCGTGATCAATGCTGCACTCTAATCAACTGAACCAATTGGCCAGGCCTAGTGTTGATATTTTAAAGCAGAACCTTTGCATCTCCTGAACCTAGTACTCAAGAAATGGTTGACTTGGACTAAGCTGTGACTGCGTCATCATTAGGAGTGAGGCGGTACACTATCCCCAAGTTAGTCACAGTTTAGTACTGCAGTCTGGACGGAGTTTTCATTCATTCATTTACTCACCTGTTCACCCACTATTTACTGAACACCAGCTGTTTCCTACCTTCTCTCTCCAGTGCCTGAGAATCTTCCCCTGCCACTGCCTCTCGGAGTCCCTGTCCCTTGGGCCACCTCGCCACCCTGAAAGTATTGAGCACCTTCTCAATGTCACTTCCATTTACATATAAAAAGCTTGCTAGCAATCACAGCAGAACACGCCCATGCCCATGGACGGTGAGGACAATGCCCGCTGTGCTTAATGTGAGCCAATGGCACAACAAAACCTCCCTAAGGAGTGAGCTTTGACCCAGGACAAGGAAGAGCGGTGTTTACACAGCAGAGGAGAGCAAGGGCATCCCATGAAGACAGCCTGGGTGACAGGGAAGCACTGGGACACTTTACAACAGGCTGCTGGTGTTAATCCATCTGGCCTGTAATAGATGCTCAAGGAACATTTTTAGATGGACCGAGTCCATGTGAAGGGGATGCTGTGGGTTAAGTTTAGAGAGATAAAGGGTCTCGGGTGCCAGGCTAAGGATGATGGACTTTATACTGTAGGCAAGGGGCAGACTTTGGAAGTTTTAAGCAGGGAAGGTACGTATGCAGAGTGGCATTTTAGAAAGCTAACTCTAGCTGTAATGTAGAGGACACATTGAAGGGCAAGAGCTGGAGGCAGTGAACTGTGCCAACAGGAGCACCACTGTGCCGCTGGGGGAAGATGACCGATTTCAGAAATGATGCAGAGGGTTAAGCAATGCACCTCTAAGTTCTGGACTGCTTCCTCCCAGAGGATCTGTAACATTTAACCCCTTCTCTCCAGCTGCACTCCCTTGTGTTCTAACCTAGACAACCTGAAAGATGCACAGTGTATGCTGCTGCCACCCTCCGCTCATTCCACAAAATGTGCCAGATCGACCTTTTATAAGCACAAATGAGAATATTGCCGTTCTCCAGCTGGAGGTTCCCCAGTGGCTGTGTTTGCATTACAACACGATGCAGACTCTGTCACCAGCCCCATGGGACCTGGCCCTGCCCGGATACATTCCCAGCACATGCCGTTCTGTCTCCTGCTCTCTGGGCTCTGAAATTTTGAACTGTTCTAAGTTTCTTGGACAGACTATGCTTTTCCCAACATAGACTCTTGTTATAAACTAGTCCACTTTTTTGAAATGCTCCTTTCCCTGTCCTTTGTCAGAATAACTTCTAGTCACCCTGTCCACTGCAGCTTACATTACAAGTGACTGTCATAGCACAGTTTAGGCCTATAAAGTCACAAATCTTTTGAAGGTTCCTAGAAAAAATTAAGAAGTCGAATGTTGCTAACATTTCAAGAAAGGGGAATACTCATGTTTTGTTACTAAAATCCATACCACATTTTTTCAATTTTTTTATTATAGTTTTATTTATCATTTTAACTATATTTAGGTGTACAGTTTAATGGCATAAGGTACGTTACAATTGCTGAGGAACCGTCATCCATCTTCAGGAATTTTTTCTTCCCAAGCTGAAATTCTATGGCCAGTAAACACTAACTCCCCATCCCCCTGCTCCAGACCCAATCTCTATGACTGTGACTCCTCTAGGTACTTCAAATAAGTGAAGTCATCCGGGATTTGGCCTTTTGCAATTGCCTTTCTTCACTTAGCCTACTGTCTTCAAGGTCCGTGTGTCAGAATTCCCTTCCTTTTTAATGCTGAATAATATTCCACTGTGTGTGTCCGCTTTTGTTTATCCATTCCTCCATTTGAGCTACTGTTGTTATGAACATGGGTGTACAAATATCTGTTCAAGTCCCTGGTTTCAATTCTTTTCGGTATATACGCAAAAGTGAAATTGCTGGATCATGTCGTAGTTCTGTGTTTAACCTTTTGAGGAACTGCCGCACTTGTCCACAGCAGCTGCACCATTGCACATTCTCACCAACAGTGCACGGGGCTCTGATTTCTTCATACCCTCTCCAACGCTTGTTATTTTCTGGGGTTTTTGTTGTTGTTGTTGTTGTTATTTTTTAGTAGCCATTCTAATAGGTGTGAAGTCCATCCCACGTTCTATATCACACTTATAAATTTAGAAATTAGAAGGCTGTAATCGCATTTAGGCCTAGTCCCTCACGTTGCAGAAACAAGTCAAGTGATTTGCCCCATGTCACATATCAGAATGGGGCTTGAACCAGGTCTTCTCATTTCCAATGTTTTATGGAGCTTCTTCGACAAAGAACAGAAGAGTGTTAAGCATCAGAGTCAAGGATACCTCAGGGCTGACATCAAATTACATGTGAGATTGAGATAGAATTTTTATTTGTACTCCCTACCTTCTTACGAAGTTAGGCTAGCATCAAAAATGTTGGTGAAACTCCCAGAGTCTAGGTTTCATTATCTATAAAATAGGGATAATAATATTTTCCTTGCAGAAATGTTGAAAAGATTTACATAAAACTATTCAGTGTCCTTTACAGTCCAGATTCTATTTAAGCACTGAAAAAAATATTAATTTTTCTCCTACTGCCAATATCTAGCATAATACTGGGCACAAGTTAGATGCTAAACCAGTACTTGTTAATTTGACTTGCTTTAACAGCAGGGCCTAAAATTGCTGTAGGCTTTAGTTTTTTTCTGGTACTTTCTTTCAGTTCAGGGTGGATTCTGACAAAAGGTCAGAGGAACAGCAGAAGCAGATGGTCTTCCTGAACTGTGTGCCAAGGGGATTTGGGCGTTTCTTAAGGGTGAGGTCTCCACCCGTTCGTCACCCAGCTCAGAGACTCAAGGGCAGCTCCCTACATTGTGCTGACCCTCCCTGAGCACTCCCTGGTGCAGACTCCACGTCTGACAAGGAAAATGTGCTGTGATCATCACAGGGGAGAGAGCAGCTGCTCCAAGGTGGGATCTATTGTCAAGGCTCTCCGGGTAACAAAAAGAGGAAAAAGCCTATCAAAGCATTTCCTGCCCCAGGAGCCATGTGCTTCCATTAATTCTTTTCTCTGGGTCAGTCTGTCTCCCTCAGGCTAACGTCTCTCCATGTCCACTCTCCCAGAGAACAAACAGAGCAGGCATTTTTAGCAGTTAATTCTGAAACCTTTCCACCCAGTGGGGTTAGTAAGAGGAACAAGCTCGGATACTCAGCGACATGCATCTGTGTGTTTCGTATGGAAGCTGGCACTGGAAGAGGGTGGTTAGGGCAGTTATGATTTTTCTGCTTCTATCTGTCAACTGCTTTGGCACTGCAATTGGTAGTGAAGATAAGAGTGAAGTCTCTGCCCTCCAGTGCCATTAAGGAATTATAGAAAAACACCATGAGTATTCTCTGAATGTTACATGGGTAACATTCACACCTTCTGGAAGAAACTAGCTAACCATGGGAGAGAGTACAAAAGTATGTCTAAGTGAGTGACTGAGTTACGTGAACAGAATTAGCTGGCCATGGGAGCAAATTTTAAAAACTAATTTTTTTTAAATGAGTGACAAGTTTCATGAACTAATCTGGATCTGATCTCAGGGACGAAGGCCTAAAGTGCGACCGTCTTGGCTTAGGTAAAATGTAGTTATTTTCCAAAAATGATAATGTCAAAGAGAAGGTGAATGGCAAGCATGTCTACAAACGGTGCAGACAGGAGGGCAGACTTTGACAAACGCTCACCTAGCACTGCTGTGGCAGGAGCTCCAGTACTCCTGTGGCCGATCGCAGAAATGGTGGAAGAGAGCAGAGACGCCCTGGACGGCAGGCTGCCAGTCACCAGACACGTGAGCGAGGCCATCCTGCATCACCAGCAACCCGCAACCCTGCCAGCTGCTGCAGATGCTCGAGAGAACCTGACAGAGGACAGCCAAGTTGGCCAGGGCCAGAAGAATCTCCAATCCAATCCTTAGAATCATGAGCTAAATAGAGTATTTGTCATTCCAAGTCACTAGGTACAGTGTCAGGGTGGTTTGCTAAGCAGCGAAAGCTAAGTGTTGGAGTGGTCATTAGATGAGAGGTGTCCTCTGGGAGGCTGGTTCTTCAGACCTTAGCCAGGGTGAAATTGTCCTCAAGCTCCGGATCTCCCTTTTCTTCCACTTGTCTTTGGCCTTCTGCTTGGCAGTCAAATTTCTCTCATAACCGACTAAATTAGAGGTTCTCATTTATACTGCAGGCCATGAGTTCAGTTAGGGTGAATGAGTCTTCCCAAGTTTCTCAGCCTCGATGCCCAGGATATTAAGTTTCTGGGTCTATCTCAGCTAAGGTGCAGCCCGTCCTGCCCAAGCATCCAGCTCTGTCTCCTTTGTCTAGAAGTCTTATGAACCTCTCTAACAGCAACACTGACATTCCAAAATTTAAAGAAAAAAATTAATCATTTTGTTATACCAGTTTAAAATAATAAGAAAAGGAGATAAAGGAATAGGAACTGAAATAGGTGTGAGATCTATTCAGTGAGACAAAGAATCCCGGCCTTGCTGTCTTTCAAGGATGATGGAGAATCTATACCCCAGGCTGGACAGTCATTGAACAGCCACACACCCATTTGACCCCATAAGAAAGGTGAGGATGTAGATATGCTCATCTTCCTAATGTATGTAGAGTGGAAAGACAGCACGAGTGCACACCTACTCGGTGTGGTCACGAACAATTTAAAGTTAAAAACCACACAAATTTTATTTTGCCTACATATCATGTCACCTGCTTGACTGGTTTATATTAGACAATTGATTTTATTAAATGATTATTCAGTGTCACATTAACATGGCCTTAATAGTTGGTAAAATACACACTTAGTTGTTTTTTTTTTTCCAGTTGAAATTAGATAATAGGTGACGGCATTCGGCTCCTACAACGTGCTACGGAGCTCTGTTGCACAGAGGCTCCCACGCTTCTCAGGCACAGGTTACAGAACTCTCTAAGCCTGTCCCCTTTGTTCTGACATTATTACTACATCAGGTAAGATGTACAGAATCGCTTACGTGATCAGCACAGCCTTTCTCCTTTGTGTATCACTTGAAGTTTTTAAGCCTTCACAGCACTGTCCCCTCCCTTCTTCACACTCATCCAGATGAAGTGCCCAAGTGTGGCAGTGATGGGTGTGGATGTGGCCCTGAAGCTGGAAAGAGGATTGGAGAAAACGACCCTTTTCAGTCTTAGATCCATAACTGGAGGTACCAAAACGATGTCAACAGCAGCAGGACTAGACACAATCGGCAAAGTGTTCACAGACGTTCAGAGAACTTGTTCACTCTGCTGAAAGCTCTGAAGTCACTTGCGTGGAAGGAAAAGCAAACTAAGCGATCGGAAGGAAGTGTTTTGTTAAGTGCTAGTATGCCAACTTCTACCTGTAAGTGCCTTACAGGACAAGGGACTGCTGCTGATGAATGCTAAACCTTTCCTTTTAAAGACTGACTTGTCTGAACTGAGAAATGCATATCCAGAAGAGCAGATAGTCGAAATATATTTTTGGGGAGAAAGGCCTTCCATTCTTTAGAAAAATGCATTTTAATTGCTAAGACTACATGCTGTAGGGGAGTTTAGATAGTGGTGCAAGCACAGTGGGTTGGTATGATCAGGGAAGATTTTTCAGAACAAATAGAATTTAGAGGAAAGTCAAAATAATGGTATTATTTAGATTAGAGACAATAGAAATAATGTATTTCATGACAGGGGGCTAGTCACATCCTGGTTAACAGTCCGCTGGTCCACAGTGTCCTAAGGCCTGTGGTGTGCCTGCGCCGGGTTGGTGAGTTGGTGTGAGCTGTGCCCTGACGCCGCACACGGTGTGTGACTTTAATCCAGGTCAGTGGTTCTCACTCCAACCAAACAGCAAAATCACACGGGGAGGGACTGAAGAATAGAGCTAGCAGGTGCCCAGCCCCAGAAATTCTGAATCATTAAATCCAGAGGCCTAGGTTTTAAAATGTCTCCCTGCAGGTTGTGATCAGAGTAGGCTTGCAAACAGCCGCGCCACATCAGGCACCCCGCAGCACCCACGTGGAGGTGCTGCTGATGCATGGCACTCCAGGCGCTGCGGCTCCCGGACCTCTCTCGGGTCAGCGGGATTCTCCAAGATATCTCACATGATAAGACCTGGGCGGAAGTGATAAACACGGACAAATTGTAGGAGGATAAGAAGAAAAGGCAGTGGTAGGAAGCAGAAACTTCTCTCCTGGTAAAATATATATGTATCAAAGTAGACAAAGGTTACACTGAAATTCAAGGAAAAGACATCCCAGAAAAGTAACAGAAGCATTAATCTACACATACTACAATTATTAAAATTCAAAAGTAATCATACTCTCATTAGAATATGTCCTTTTTGGGGGTATCATTTTTTTTTCCTTTTTGTCTTTTTTACTGACCGGCAACGGGATCGCAACCCTCGGTGTTGCGCCTGCACCACGCTCAGCCAGTGAGCGGAACCGGTCTCCACATGGGATCCGAACCCTCGGTGGGAGCGCCGCCGCGCTCCCAAGCGGCACACTCTCCAGTGCGCCACCGGGCCGGCCCTGGGGGTATCATTTTTAATTAATGACAATTAATATGGGAAAAAAAACAAACAAAATCAAAACAAAAACCTCTAATGAATGCCATAAGATCAAATCCCTTTTCTTGGTCTTATGTTGTGAAGCGCCATCAGCAGGAGACCCAGTGTAACATAGGAATCGGTTCACTATATCTGATGTTCTTGGCGTTGACTGTGGGGCTTTGTAAAGACACCTAGGACTGGGCCCAATGCCCAGACAGTTTGGAACCAGGAATCTATTAAAACTTCACAGATGATTACAATTCTCACCAACGGTGAAAATTGTCTCGGTGACTCTGTCATTGCTTGGATGTGGAAGAGAGAGTCAAGATATTAACAGCCAGCCCTGGCATGGGCACCAACCAGTGACTAAAGGGGCAGGCTATTACAAACCGCAGGTGTATCCACAGAAAGTTATTCCCTCACAGTGTGTCCTCAGCAGCTGTGGCTAATGATCAAGATGTTTTAATCAGACTTTTGTTTTATTTAAGAGAAATTCTTATGGTATATGGTATACCAACTGATCTAGGAAGAAATCTTACCACGTAACGTGGTATGGTTATTATTTCCCATGATGTAGATTATGAGAGGTAAAAGAGGGCACAGAATCATCTAGTCAGACCTTTATTTTTCCCCTTACAGATGAAATGCAGAGATAAATCAGGAATCTGTCCAAAGCAGAGTTGGGAAAAACCCAAGACCTCCAGACTCAGTCTGGTTTTGTTTGCTCAACACAATGCTGCCGTCTGCAGATGAGGAGACGGTGGGCTCTGGAAAGGGAACTGCAGTGCCCATGGGAGGGGAGGACAGTCTGCCTGCAACGTGTGCATGTGTGCGTGCGTGTGTGTGCGTGTGTCAGGGACAGGGAGGGGGTAGTGGCTACAGCAAGAGTCTAATGACTACTCATACACCCTTTTAAAACTGCTACTTAACCTTATTGGGACAGGATGCTTGTTTTCAAATTTCTGTAATGCAGTTTGCCACTACCTAGCTGATCCATATCCACTATCAATGTGGTAATCGCAGAAAATATCTGGAAACTGTGCTTGGGGGAGTTATTCAAGTGAAGAGAGGACTAAGTAGCCATTCATGTATAATACTTGTTAAATAATAGACTCATTGTAAGGTTCAAGCCTAATGACAGTTTCTTAAAAATTTAATTATTCAGTATGTTATCCCCTGGTCTTGGCTCGCAGCATTTTTATTCAATAACCTCTTACTTCTGGTTCATCTTCAGCTGCCACATCGCTACCCATTGTTAGTGAACTGCAAAGGTCCTGTGTGACGTCTTCCTTCCGTGGACCAGCTGTGAGACGACAGAGTTCTGGAAGAATTGCTGTAGAATCTGACCCTGAATTCAGCTGCCAGACAGTGCAGAATTTTTCAAATTATTAAGCGTGTCTTTCCTGAGGGCCCCATACACGAGTAGTCAGGAAGTAAATGTTACTCCCCTATGTGAAGTTCTTTGTGTGTCTCTATTACCTTCAGAATAAAACTAACACGCAAGAATGCTTGGGCTGGGCCCCCGGCCACACTGCCCGGAGGTCCTCAAACAATCCCCACTCTTTTCTGCCTCCTCGCCTTTGCAAATGCTATGCCCAATGGCTGCAGTGAGATTCTTGTTTCCACTCCCCCAACTCCTGCTCCGGAACGGAAAACTTCTCCATGAAGTCTTCCAGGACTTCCCCAGGGTGCGTTAGATTTCCTCCACTTCTCCTGCTACTCCCAAACACACACACGCACACGCACACATGCACACACACGCACACACGCGCACGCACAAACACGCACGTGCACACGCACGCATGCACACACGCACGCACACACATGCATACATGCACACACGCACGCACACACATGCATACACGCACATGTGCACACACGCACACACATGCATACACGCGCACACACGTGCACATGCACGCACACATGCATGCACACACATGCACACACACACACACACTATTTCTGCCCTGTACTCCCATCGCACCTGTTTAAACTCCCGTTTTGCATCTCACTGTATTAAATTCATTTTAAAACATTTTCTGGCTGCTCTGACAAGAAGAACAAGGATCTGTTCTGGCCACGTGGGTTCTACTGCATTTTGTTGCATGAGTGTAAGAGGTACAGAAGCTGCTCCCACTCTGCAATTCCCAATGTGTGAGAAGGGGAGTTTACAAAATAATATGCCATGCCAGGAGACCTTGTGTGGAGTACAGAAGGGTGGATGAGGAGGCACTCTGAGAGGACATACACTTTCCAGACCACGGCTTAATCATTTGCTTATTAGCCAATAAAACCTTCCATGAGAATGTAGGTTGCACCCTCTGCCTAACCCTGACAGTGGGCAAACATGTACTCTGGACCCTTTCTCGGTAAGTCCCATCTGCTGGACAAACCTTCTTTTGCTGCAGGTCAGGAGTTGAGCTGAGTGAATAAAATAAGGAATCGTAGTTTCTGAATCCCCCTAACCAGCACACCACACCCCGATGTCCCGACTGACTGAAAGAGAACTAAGACATGGCATTTTGTTCAAGATGCTAATACAACTTTAACTGCAGTCTTGAAAGGCTGCATCTAAGAAACCCTTGATAAAATTAAAATTATAAAACTAATAAACTTTTCCCATGTAGTACAAGCACCAAATAAATAGATAAACAGACACAGTCAGATAAAAGTGACTTCTCAGAGGCCAAGGCTTCCTGCCTTTTTGACTGACTAGCATAGATGTAATCATTACTTTAAAGGAAAAAAAGAAGCATGGTTCCTCCTAGACAAGCAGCCTTCCTTAGTTTGATTCCTGGACTCGTTAGCTGTGTGTCACTGGCCAGGTTACTCATCCCCCGGTTTTATTACTATGTATATACACACACGTATCTGTATATGTGCACACGTGTACACACACGTGCTCTTCTTTCTCACGTCACGGTACTGATGGAGTGATTTAACACAAAGTATCACTTAGAAAATTGTCCGGCTAATAGTAAGCACTCAATGAAAGTTAGTTATTATTATGATCCTAATGATACAAATATTACTAATGAGCTGTTTAACCTTTGCCACTTTTATTTCTTCTGTTACAGTGAGATGTCTTGAGATATATTTGGCCACCCTGTGCCATAGATGCAATTATGCAATTCTGAGCTGAACTAATCCTCCCTGTTCTAATAATGTTTATTTTCACCTCATATTAAATAATATATGTATTATGAAGCTAAAATAATCCTTGTGCCATCACATTCATTCCAACTTTTGCTCTCCATGAAGGGGAAGGACAGCATGTTTGTAATGCTCCGGGGAAGAGTTCGTATTCCCCACACTGTTGTGGGTCATATCCGAATTGCTTTTTAATTTGTTTCCTATGTTATGGTCTTGAAATCAGAAAACATTGGTAATATACTGCAGGAAAACAATTTAATACATGCTAATGTACCTATTGAAAACAACAGAAACAGAGTAAATAGTTATGAGTATATATAATAAATTCAACCCTTGAACTATGCTCAGGATCCAAGATGTATTTTCAATCTTTGAATAGAAAATAACTCGAAATTTTTTACTATGGGCCCTATCGGGGTAGAAATCTTATTCCTAGAACATGCAGAAAGAGAACTTTATGTTCAGTTTGAAAGGTGGGCAATCTGGGTCACAGAGCGGGGGACCTCTCTACGGCCTTCACTGTCATCATCCCGTCACCACCAGCTGAGCCTCCCACCTGTCAGAGCCCCTCCTCATTTGTTTCTGACTTATTTTGGGGTCATGATTGCCCTTGCAAATCTGATAAACGTTATGAATACTCCTTCCAGAAAAATGCACACACACACACACGCACACGCACACAATTCTGCGTGTTAATTAATGGTTTTTATGGGTGCTCTCTTAGAAACAACTCCTTTTTAATGCAGTGGTTTTTATTACCTTTACTCAATGAGCCAACTAATAATTTAAAATCAATTTAATCACTTGATTTCCTTTTAAAAATTTAGTATTTAAAATCCTGACCCATAACGCTCCCAAAAGATTTTAGATAACTCTCTTGTTTTTCTGTGATCAGCATTTTCAAACATCTCTGTACGTGTTTCTGAATGTTTGATTTCTGGGGAATTTTTATTTCTTTCTGTTAGGAAAGCACATCAGGCATTGATGTATGCCTTCTAAGAAATATTTTATTATAATATTATGAGGAAATAAGAAAGAGATGGTAATGCTATTCCCATATAGGTTTATATCAAGTAAACAGTGATAATCCACAGAATCTTGATCATAATTTAGACTCTAACCCCCAAATATATTATTTTGGGAGAAATAAATGTACACATGTACATAGCTACTGTAGTCACAGAGGAAAAAATTCAAAAATATAAACAGAAAGTCTTTTAAAACTCACCCCTAAAGGACATATAGACAGCAACATTGATGAGTCAATCTATGAGTTTCTATATTTATATCTCTTATTTTAAAGTTAGGACAGAGAAAATTCCTGGATATCTGATGTAAGAATTTGTTTTGAAAAGGTTTGATGATTAATGTAAAGCTACTTTAAAAGCATCTTTTATTCTTAGAGTAAAATCTTTAGAAAAGTTTATAATAATCAAAATTTACCATCTTACATTTTTTCTTTAAGACCAAGCAACACAGACCAAGAGAAGCTAAGTTTCTAATAATTTATATGGTTACATATCAGTTGCCATGTATAATAAATTATAGAAACCACAGCATCTTTATAAACTATTTAGTGTATCATATTTACTTTCTAATGCTTACTGCAGAAACTATAAAAATTTAATTAGATTATATTGTAGCATTAGAAGATAAAAACATTATAAAACTTTTTCACAGTAGTTTGGATTTACGAAAGACCCCATTATTTTAACTTTTGGGCAACCTGTTTGAAATGTATAAAAATCCTTTACAAACCAAAGAGTGGACGACGGTTTTACGTGAGCTGCTGAGGTTATTGCAGTTTCTTGAATTTGTACTTATCACCTATGTGGTGCACGTTTTCAGGCTTTGTAACAGATGCAAATAAGTAATCAATTACTGACCTCTAAAAATCTACACCAATAGGCAACATTAGGGCTTGGCAACATTTTTAACATTCAGATAAAACCATTCAGTAAACGATTTATGCCTGGTGGTATTCTCTTTCCCTGTTCTCCCTCACCCTCTTCCCTCCTACTCAGTTTGGTTAAAAACAAAACAAAAAGAGTTCAGCCTGAACATCAGCGCCCGGGCCTGACAGAGCCACCCCGGAGGCATGCCTCCCCCGGTGCCTCCCCCGCCGTCTCTCATCTTCAGTTCTCCTGACATCTGTCCAGACTTCTGCGGGCTCTGGGCCTTTCCTGCACGGACAGTTTGCAGTCCTTGCTGACAGCGCTGTGCTTTGCACTGGAGCAGCACCGGCAGGAAACTGCCTGTGGTCCTGTAGCCGGTTTGTTCTGTGTCTCTCCAGCCGCAGAGTCCTGATGGCAGAGAAGCTTGCAAGGCGGCCAGCCACCAACTGCAGCATGTTAGCGTCTCACAAACTCACTTGCTCTTTAAATGTCCGTTCTCAGATAATGTCCTTATCCGTCCTGTACTCCTCAGTGAACTTTGATGGAATATTTGCGCAGTTTCAGAAACTGGAAAAGCTTGTCTTTCGTCCTCTTCTTCAGGGCCATCAGGGCTCGTGTTTTCTCCTCCAAATCTTGATCTATGGCGGCGATGATCCTAGCTCTCTCCTCTGCTTTCTTGTCTCCAGAGTTCCTGAAGAGCCTTTGTAGTGACTCCTGGTCTATGTTTTCAAAGATGTTTCCCACGGCTTTCTTGCGGGAGGCTGTGTCAAAGTGGTAGCCGTGGATGGAGGGGCTCACTCGTAGCGACGTGGACATGCTGATGGCTTGGTGGCTTCGCTTAGCTCTCATGGACGTGGAGTCTTCTGGAATTCGGCACCCAGGCTCTCCAGAGAGTCTGTAGCAAAGTGATTCTGGGACTGCTATTTAAAGTGTGAACAAAAGCTCCAGGCTCAAGTTACACTGGTGACATCAGAGTGATCTCAAGGAAGGGTGATCAGACAATTTAACAGCTGAGTTGCCAGTGTCCTTTTCCTGTGTAAAATGTTACCAACAGCTGTATTCAATGATCAGGGGTTGGGCTGCGGGTGTTTCTTTTTATTTCATAGGTGGCAGTAGGATTATACAGACTTGGACCTTTTCTTTAAAAAATAGCCAAAGTCAGGAAAGTGCAAAGATAAGACATAAACAGGGTGCTTAGGCTCTCAAAATCTTCCCAAAGAGCAGCAGCACAGGGTTTCTGCTAACCACAGGAAAGTTTTAGTTCGCAGTGAAGTCATCAAAGTGCACTCCAAGCACTCGGATGCCCTGCGGTCGCGCCAATCAGTGCAGTCCCAGGGCCACTGAGAGAAAAGCTTAGCAACGAAAGGCAACAGCTTGGAGTTTGTCTGATCATAGAATGTGAGTCTGCCTACAAAATGCTGACACGACACAACCTGAAACCATGACTTTTCAGAGACCGTGTTCAAGTGCAAATCCACAATCACTGAGTAAAAACTTAATTTAATAATGATATTACTAATAATTGACAATATCTCCTGAGGCTTGTGTATATATGAATGCAATAACTATCAAAAAAAGTGGGAACAGAAAGTTAATCAGATGTTTCATGTACATAGCGCCTAGAAGGAATGAGTTGACCCTTTGTTTTAAAATTTATTTTGGCATCGCCCAGACAGTCAGAGCAACAGCTTCTTTGGAAGAATTTGAGTCTGTCCTTCCTCATCTTCAGCCAGCCGGTGTCCCACTGGTATGTGGAGTCCTTATATGCTAAATATCACCTTCAAAGGGCCCCAGACATGTCTGTTATGGACCAGATGCAAGGTCCACTTTCTAGTCCTCTAAGAACACAGGCTGGTCTTTGTGTTCTTCTCATCTGGTCGAGTCAGATCTAGAAAATGCACAAAGGCAGACAGTGTAGGGAGGCACCTCACGAAAAGTCTGAAAAAAGAGACTCCTCTTATATATTCATCCATGCATTCACTCATCTGCTTCATTTATTTATTTATTTGTTTGTTTGTTTGTTTGCTTGCTTGTTTATTTATTCATTTATTTATTTTGGCTACTGGCTGGTAGAGGGATCCAATCCCTTGACCTTGGTGCTATCAGCACCACACTCTAACCAAGTGAGCTCACCTGCCAGGGCCCCATCCACTCATTTATTAAATCAATGTTTATTAAAGGCATTGAAAGGGAAAGGTTGAGATTGTTACAGGCTATTCAGGTGCAGCTTCTTTTAATGTGACATTATGCAAAGACCTGAAGGGTGTGAGGGAGTAGGTTGTATGGGTATCTGCAGGGAGGTGTGTCTTTCAGAAAGATAGCAAGTGCAGGCATGAAGACAATAGCACTCATGGCATGTGTGAAGGACAGCCAGGCATGAGTGGTCAGAGCAGCGGGAGCAGGGACGAGTGAGAGGAGATAAGGTCGGAGTGGGAAGAAGGCTGGGTCAGCTTGTGTGCAAACACGTAGGTCGCGGATTTAGTTTTTAGTCTGTAAGAGATAGGTAGCCTTTGGAGAACTTGGAACAGAGAAATGGCATGATTTTAATTATAGTTTTAGAAGATCACTGTCACTTCTTAGTGGATAAGAAATTTTAGGGAGGCAACAGAGAGTGGGGAGCAAGAAGACTAGTTAGGAGACTTTCAGGACAGTCCAGGCAAGGAGTGATGAAGGCCTCTGCTGGGGAAGCAGCCGTGGGAGGAGTGAAAACTGATCCAGTCGGGGCACGTTGTGAAGGTAAAGCCAGGAGTATCGCTGAAGGATCAGACATGAGGAATGAAAGACAAACAGGAGCCCAAGACGTTCCTTCTGAAGGACGCCTCCCGGCGAGGCATTTGCAGGTGCACCGTGCAGCTCACTGACTGCTGCAGCTGACGTGTGCTGCAGTGTTTCCGTGGAAGAACCTATCTATGTCTTGCTGTCTGCTGCTAAGGATTTCCTGGCAAAAATGGCACACGTTTGTGGCAGCCCATTTCCTCTGCTGGTTAAAGACAAAGTTATTATTATTATAGCAACAGGGATTTACTGAGGTTCTATTATGTGCTGAGCATGGGGGCCAGGCATTACAGAACCCGTCTTACTTTCTGCCGTTCCTCAAGGCTTCATCAGCCGGCCCATGCTCTGCTCTCTCGTGAGCTGATTCTTATGTGGGCTCATGCTTTTTATGTCCCCTCTTCATTGATTACGCCTGCATTTTGATCCACTGCCTACACCTGTCCTCTGAGGTATAGACTCATTTATTTACCTAACTAATCAATACAAATATATGTATTTGGTACAAATATCTATTCTATTATAAAAGCCAGAAACCTGGCTAGTGTCCTTGACATCTCCCTTTCTTTCTCCCTCTGTGTATAACCTGTTGCCAAGTTTTATCAACTTCATCACAAAGCCTTTCTCAAAGCCATCCACTTTCTCTGCATGGTCACTGCACAGCTCAAAGCTCCCTTTGAGGTTTCCACAGATTCTCAGCTGTCAGCCCCTGTGGTGACTGACACCACTGAAGAAGTTCACATCGCCTGTGGGTCCCTCCTCCCCACTTCCCAGTATTGACTGATCAATACCAAGATGTAAAACCCAACCACCCTCGTCAGTCCCAACTCTGAAAGGTCATCTACACTTGAGATCATCATTAAGGATCTGTTGGGATCTCCCTCTGCCCAATCCTGTTTCTTCCCCGTATGCAGGCATCGATCCCAAGGGCTCTCCATAAGAAATCACCTGCCAGCTGATCTCCATCTCAGAGCTTGCTTCCTTGGGAACCCAGCCTGTGACACTATCATCTCTCACCTGGACTCAGATTAAGTCTCTTTCCTGGCATTCCTGAGTACATTCCTGCCCTGCATTCCATACACAGCACCCAGAGCAATATTTTGCATAAGCAATCTGATCCAACCCCTCCTACCATCACTCTTTGGATAAGCCCCAGAATTGCAGTATGACATGTCTGAGTGTGAAGTGCCATGGTCCCTGAGTACCTCTGCAGCATCGCAACTTGCCAGTTTTTCCTCTGTGCTTTTGTGCCTTCAGACTCCTTGAACGCACCACCCTCATTCCTGCTGTGGGGCTTTGCACATATTTTTCCCGTTTCTGGGAGGTTCTTCTCTACTTTTTATCCAAGCTAGGTATTCCTAGTCATTCATTCAATCTCAACTAAAAGCTGCTTGCTCAGAGAGGCCTTCCTGATCCTTGCCAATGTACCAGTTACCGCTCCCAAGTAGCACTTTTAGAGTTGGCAAACGCACACTTCTGGGCATGTACTCATTTAAAGTCTACCTGAATCTAGAACAGAGATCAGATCTACCTCTCTAACGTGTTCAAAGCTCCTAGATCATTTAATATAGAGGGTTTTTAAAATAGTAGTGTTAAATAACAACGTGTGCAATTTTATTTAATTCTCATAGCAACCCTACGCAGTAGGGACTGTTACAATTCGTATGTTAAAGATAAGAGAACTGAGGTAATAAGCAATCCATTCCCTGGGGCAAACTAAATAATCACTCCCTAGGATGTCCATGTTTTAACCCCTGGAACCTAATGAATACAGGCAAAGGGAAACCTTGGATGGAGAAAGGGATTTTCCAGGTGAGAATAAGTTAAAGATATTGAGATGTGGAGATTTATCATGGGTTATATACATCTGTTGGTGTAATCACAAAAGTCCGTGCAACACCAAGACAGAAAGTCAGAGATGAGAGAAGATGCTATACTGCTGGCTTTGAAGATAAAGGGGCCACAAGTCAAGGAATGTAGGCAGCCTCTAGAAGCTGGAAAAGGCAAGCCAACAAATTCTCCCATAGATCTTCCAGAGGGAATGTATCCCTGAAGACCCATTTTAGATTTCTGACATCCTAAAGTGTAAGATAATGAATCTGTGTTGTGTTAAGCCACTAAGGCTGTGGCAATTTGTTATAGCAGCAATGAGAAATGAATATGCTCCCCAAATCTTTCAGCTATGGTAAGGTGACTTGAACCCAGGGCTACCTGACTCCAAAGCCCATGATCTTAAACCCTCTGTTGTTTTGCTCTCAAATCTGCAGCAAGTTCTGTCTTTGAAAAGTCTGAATGATATTTTTACATGACATTGAGCAGCTCTCCTTGCATACCAACTAAAAGCATTCAGATGGACTTGAAAGATTAAGGAGTTTCAAAATTGTTTAGAGGACAGGGCCATCCACAGGGAAACAGTGTTGGTTTTGTTTCCCAGAAATGTGACACAGGCCCTAAGGTTATGATCTGCTGAAGCTCTTTGCCAAAGGTGACTCCACATGTGTTTGGAAAGCCTTCCTCTGCTGCCACACTGCTCTTTCCCTTCTTTGTGTAAATATTTGCAGTGAATCATGTGGACAACAGGATCTAACAAATTACTCACAAGCATTCACAAATCGCATGTGAACACCCCACAGAATTTTGCTTTCTGCAGTAAAGTCAGGAGATAATGAAGGTTATTGAAAAGAAGCCACTTCTGGGCCAGTGTATTTTCTTCTGGGCACCAGATTTCCAGTATTTGTTCATTATACAAAGAGATTGAATGTCTGTTTGCCAGTAATAAAGGTGGTTGGTTAGTTTTGTGTCTGATGAAGAGATTTGAGAACACAAAGGGAAAGAAGAAAAATAACATTTATAAGTGACTCGTGCACCTGGTTTTCTGCATAAAATTTTTGAATCACTCTTCCTAACAGTACTGCGGGTAGACAGTATTGACTTTCATCTTCATCACTGAGGGAACTGCACTCAGAGGCTGAACAACCTGCCCACAGTAAGTGGTAAAACCTGAACTCATTTCTGGATTTTTTTTGATCTTCAAAGTCTTTTCAGGGTTTTCCTGACCCTTTGTTGGGTTACTTGCCCCTCCTGTTGGCATCACTAGTATCTTAAGTTTACCTTTTTAGATTTCAGAGAGTAAGCAGAGTATTCAAAATGTACTTTGCAAATAAACTCAGTGGGACTTGATGGTGAATTGGATAGTGGACGGATGGGGCAAGGGTCAAGGGCAGCTCTCGGGTTAGGTCTTGGGCAGTTGGGCAGGACGAGGAGGGTGGGGAGGACGTGGACACAGATCGAGAGTTCAGTTACATACACAGTAAGTCTGAAATGCCTGGGAAACAGCCAAGAAGGCTGCTGAATATACAAATCTACAGCTTAGTGGAGAGATCTGAAATGTAATTTTAATTATTTTTTTTCAGTACTAATTGTCAAGAAATTAACATAGACTGTAGCTTTCTCTACCCTATTTACACATAAATCCAGGACTCAGAACAATATCTGGAATAATGTAAACTTCAAACAGTTTTAGAATTATTGTACATGGGAAAATATTCAGTATTTAACCCAGAGAGATCTAAGCAACACACAAAGATGAAACAACAGGTCAGTGGCCTGTTATCTCTTTCCATCTGATGTCGAATGTCTTCCATTTTTCTCTACTTAACAACTGAAACAGCAACCATTAGCATCAGTAGTTGTTTTGAGGGTCTTTATTATATTCTAGATTTCCATTCCTTCTACAGTTGTGGCTTACCCTTTTTAAAAATTAATCAGCAAACACTTTGTTTTCAGTTAACTTTGTTAAATACATTTTCAATCTTTAATTATTGCTGATAAGAAAAGGTAGTAGCTTTATTTAGAAATTTTGATTCTGACATTTGTTTTGGTTCATAGAAAGGAAACAATAATATTTAGTAAATTCTGAAGCAATGCAAATTTTAAAAACAAAACAAAAAAACCAGAGGAGATACATTTTCAAAGTTACTCAGTCAGCGTATGGGGGAATATCCATAATTTTATTGAAAAGAACTGCAGCCAAAACCATTTTCAAAAAGTGCTTCTTTCTAAATGATGCTTTTGAATGTGAAATAAAACAGCTGTCTTTGGTTAAGCCATCAGTCTATATTTGAAATGTTCCCTAAAAAAGGAACTGAAGATAAGCTGTTTCTTTTTAAAATTTTAATTAGTTGTTCAGATTCAGATATTGAGCCCCTGGTATTTATAACTTCTTTAAAAAGAAAACAGTTGTGAACATAAACTAGCATGTTTTCCTCAGGAAGTAAGCATGAGCTATTTATATGTATTTATAGTAGCATGTGTATTTCTATAATCTGTGACTAAAGCCAAAATAAGTCTTTACGAACCATCTCCTCCCACTCCTGGTCCCAACCCCCTCAGTGATGCTGACGCACCTCGGTCATTCTAAAGTGCAATGGCTAAGAGAAAGGAGAACTTCTGGCATGTGCTCCCAGAGTTTAGACTTAGTGGTGCAGATGATAGCCGTGGTCCCTCCTAAAACTCCTCCTCTGTTCATTTTCTTTTCCTGAGCAGGTGCAGTCACATCTGGCTCCTCTCCCTGCAGTTGGCCTAATTCTGTCTGACTTTCTAAGAGCTATATGCAGCCCAAACTTTGAGGGGCCTAGATAAATCTAATCAGCAAAGGTTCTCAGAGTCAACTGAGTTGAAGAAGACGGCCCTCAGCAGGGATAACACATCTGTTTAAATATTTGAAGGGTTATTGTGTGGAAGAAAAATTAGGCTTGTCTGAGAGGTGCCTAGGGGTAGAAACAGGCTGATAAGTACACTCCAGGAAGACGTATCTTGATTCAGTAAAATTAAAGACAGAGTTAATGAGAGAATAAACAGTGAGAACATTCCAGTACAGTCAGGGTGACAACCAACAGGTGTGGAGTATGCATAAAACAAATGTACTTCACAGGGCCTGGTTTTCCAAAGCCTGGCAGTTTCAAATATTGACCTTGCAAAGGACAGGAAATTTTCCCTAGGCTATATAGTCTCTGTTGTAAGATAAAGAATTGTAACACAGCAAGGTTGCTGGCTCAAAGACAGACATGTTACTGATTGATATGTAAAGATACTGGCAAATTGCTGTAAGAAGAGAATGTTTGCTAAAATCAAACTTTTGTTGCAAATTGCATTATAGAATGTCTCCTTACTCAATGTTATCAGTTTCTATTGCTAAACTTGTTAAACTGTACTTAGCAAAACCCCTACCTATATTCTCTTCCTGTAACTTCCTGGTCTGGAGAATAAATGTGGGAAGAGAACCCCAATTTGTGGTTAATTTCCCAAATGGAAGGAATGCCTTGCTCTTGAGGGTTTGGGGAAATTAACCCCTTTTTGGGGCTTCTCGCTGCTCAGAAGAGATGGGCTTTGAGTAATCTTTGGTGGCTCTGTCACCCAGGGGAAAAGGGGTGACAAATCTGTGGGAGGCAAAGCAACAAACTGGTGGCTGTTGGCTGTTTTGGGAGTGTCTGCATCTACCTGTTTCAGAATGCATGGCATGAAAAACGGACCCTCAGCTAATTTACTATTTGCAGATACATGAATTTGAGAGTCCCTAAAATGCCATGCAAGTCACATAACTGTTATAAAATCTAAGCATGTATCTCTGTTGATAAACTTTTCTACTCGAGCATGGGGAACCTAAGTTTCTAGAGAGCCTAATGGAGTGGAGTATTCTGGAAAGGAAGGAAAAGTACCATTAACATGCTTCAGGATCAGTCAGGGATTAGCAGTCAATAGAGTTTATTATGGATTTTATGTCTCAGATACAGAGTAAATAGATCATGATCCCTGACTTTGTTTTTGTTGTCCCTGAACATTGACGAGTTGATCCATGATCTTTGAACAACATTGACTAAGTGTTTTATGAGCCATTTAGAATGTACTGTCCTTTATTTTCTTATCTATATTTTGAAAAAAGTCCCTGACATCAATCTACCACATTGTCCTTTGTCCTTTTCTTCTCAAGGTATAATATTCTACACATGCTCTCAAATCTCCTTAAATGTTATTTCTAGTTAATTACACCCTAATTTTAGAATTTTTAAGAATTATTTTATTTAGAATTATTTAGGAACTATTACATTAAATAATTCCTCCAGTGCTGGCAGAACTGTGGCATCTATCCTGTCATGCAGATGTGAAGGGAACAGCACTGCCATGCCCTGCTTAACAAGTTAGACTCAGGAAGGTGAGGCAAGTTTCTGGGGGCACAAAGCATTTTTTTGGTGCCCCAGCAAAGGTTAAACCAACCAGTAGCTGCTCTCCTGCAGACCTAGGCAGTGGGCAAAGTCTGTCTTCGTGTCCCAGCCTCTTTACAGGTAACAACGCCTTTCCTTCTGTTCAAACGTACTCTGAGACAGAACACAAAATCAGCCCCTTGTCCTGCCAGGCTAAGGAGGATGGCTTTCCGTGGCCCCCGCCGAGCGGGGCGTTGGCACCAGGCCTCCCTTCCCGCCCAGGGCGTCCGCTCGGTTCTTCAGCGTTGCTCCCACCCGACTGCACAGCTGGCCAGTCGCGGCTGTCACTCAGACTGTCCACGGAGACGTGCCCGGCGCCCAGCTCCTCTGCAGGCTGCGTTTGCTGAGCCTTGAAGACGCCGAGGAACGCCGGTCCCGGGCTGGCCTGGCGTCCGTCCGCAGCTCCGCAGGCGCAGGCGGCGGCGCAGCCAGAGGCGCCCGGGGCTGCGCGGGGGGCTCTGGCTGCCGGGACGGAGTCGGCTGCTCTGCCTGCTCCTCCTTTCCTCTTCGTACTCCTGGCGGGAAGACCCTTAAAAAACAAAGAAAGAAGGGGAACAGAATGCATCTAACTGCCCCGCTCCCGACTCCCTGCTCGCCAGAAGCCGGTAAAACTGTGAGAGACGACGTCAGACCGCACCGTTCATTCAAACGCTTTCCACTAAAGCCAAATCCCGCAGTCGTTGCAGCCAAGCGTTTTCCGGCAGAGACAGGCTGCGGAGCTTGTGGTGGGAGGATGACCTGGGTGGCGCCCTGCAGACCTCGAGTCGCCCTGTCTCAGGGGTCCGCGGTCCCCGAGAGCCGCGGCCGGCAGCACCCCCGAGCCCGGGAGGGGCGTCGCCTGCCTGCGGGTCGACCACGCGCTCGTCCTTCCGAGGAGGCGACTGGGGACCTCTCGCTTTGCTCCTGTACCCCCGGAATTGGCAGCTGATTTATCAGTTATCTTTATTTTGATGATGGTGGGAGCGGGGAAATTTGTTTCTTTTTTAGAGAAATACTGGAGAAAAGGTAGTCCGGAGAGTCGCTGTCGCACACCGGACACTAGCTAGGGATGACCACGACTCAGCAGTGCTCTGGCACGCAGGGCCCGCGCGTGCACGGACAGGACGCAGGAGGGGTCTAGTACTTCCAGAGTCTCGCCTGTTCCGCGCACCTTTCGTGCACTTCTCAAACGGTCACCCGAGTCCTGTAAGACAGGCGGTCGGATACCTGTGGACACTGACTGGGTAAACAGAGGCACAGGGTCTCGTTTTCTGTCTGGGTTCATCCACCACGCTCCTGCTCCCGCCGGCTGCGGTCCTGCTTAGGGCTTCTGTCTCTCCGTCCCCTTTCCTCTCACACCTGCATTCGTCGTGTGCTTTATCCGCAGGATCATATTCCTTATATTACCTAAATAATGGTCACAGCAGCGTCTCCGACTCTGAGCAAACCAGGGCGCAGGGAAGGCAGGCGCGGTGGTGCAGGGCGTGAAGCGGGCTCGCGGGAGTCTGGGCCGCTTTGCCCAGGTGCGTCGTTCGTGCGGGACATTTGAGGGACGGCTCGGTACATGCTGGTGATTTTCCAGCTGTGTAGACCCAAGAGAACAGAGAGGAAAGAGCTCCCTGATGGAGAGAGAAGACGTGTAAATGGAGCAGAGAAGGAAGGAGAGTGTCGAATTAGAAGAGTCTAGCAGGGTTCAGACGGATGGATGACACACGTTTTACACCTTTCTCATGTGCTTCCTCTGGGCCACGGCGCGGCGCTGTCGTTTCTCCACTCAAGAATTTATACGGATGGAGGGGACGGACACAGAGAAAGGAGCACGTCCGTCTCTGCTCCACCCTGCAGTCTGCAAACTTCTTTCTGCCCCAGTCTGTCCTGTCTCAGTTGATGTGACACTGTCCACCCTGGGCTCTGTTCCCTCCAGCTGCGTCCTCTCCCTCCCTCCTGTCTTCAGCCGAGCGAGTTGTGACAGCCCAGCCTCCCGGACAGCCCCACTGACTCCCACAGCACCACAGTCTGCGCCACGGCTGTTCTTCAGCTCACCTACCACAAACGTTTCTTCATTAATCTCACACACAACATCCAGAACGTTTCTTTTACCGTGTAGACCTCACAATCATTTTTCCCTGAATAAAATCCTTCAACAGCTTCATATGGAACAAAATACAATCTGAACTTCTTAGGTTAGCGCACTGTGACTTGGTCCCTGTCACATAGAAGGCCTTCCTCTTGTCCCTCCCTCCCTTACTTATCTCTATTTCTCTCTCTCTTTCCCCCTTAGTTATACCGACATTTCTGCCCCTTAACTTGTGAATGTAATCTCTGCGTCTTAGCCTCAGCTTCTTTAGGGCTTTTATACTTTCCTTTACAAGGAACTGTTTTCCCTCCAGAACTGCCCTGTGTTTTCTTTTTCTCATCGGTCAGATCCTGGTTCTGAGGTTCCTTTTTGCATTTATTATGGACTGAATTGGCCCCCAAAAGATACATTGAAGTCCTAACCCCCAGAACCTGTGAATATTACCTTATTTGGAAATTGGATCTTTGCAAATATAGTCAAGTTAAGATGAGTTCATACTGGATTAGGAAAGGCCTAGTTGGTTTGATGTGCTCTTGTAAGAGGGAAAGTTTTGGATACAAACACAGAGGGGGAAAAGGCCATGTGAAGGTGGAGGCAAATATTGAAGTGACACATCTATAAGCTAAGGAATTCCAAGGATTTCCAGAAACCATCAGAAGAGGCAAAAGATTACTCCTAGAGCCTTCAGAGATAACATGCCTTGCCAGCATCTTCATTTCAGCCTTCCAGTATCCAGAACTGTGAGAGAATAAATTTCCATTGTTTGACGCAACCCAATTTGTGGAATTCTGTATGGCAGCCCCAGGAAACTATGTCAGAATTCAATCAAAAGTTTTCCTCCACCAACTCTCTATCCCATAATTCTATTTTATTTTATTCATAGAATTTATCACTCTCTGAAATAACTTTTATGTCATTATAGATGTAGCAAATATATTTATGCAAATATTTATACCCTTATATTTATAATATATATGACATAGTTATATGTATCCATATATATAATATATGGATATTTTAAAGTACAAAGTTTATTAATCTGGTTCACCCAACACCTAGAAGATTGCCTGGAGGTATCACGAGGCAATATAAATGTCTGTTCAATGAATACATGAACTTGGTAAGTTCAGTAACAGGACTAAACTCAAATAGTCTCTGAACAGAAACCCTTATCATGAATGCTGCAATCTCTTTCCAAACTGAAGTCCAGATGATATCAAATGTAAAACATTATTTCAATACTTCATTTGATAAATCTAATTCTGTGAGCATTGAGCTCAAATTCTGTTCTATTTAATGAAACTCCCAGAGGTATGAAGACAGTTATAAAGATGTGAGTTTGTATCAGTTGTGGAATATGTAATATATGTTTCAGTGTGATTCCTACAGCTAAGGTCTAGATTTGAAACAATGACAATAACTAGTTAATCCAAAAAGAATTGAGAAGGCCAATTAAATCAAATATAATGTATCAGGTGAAAAGACCTCATTACTTTACTTTCAGCTATTCCCATTACTTAAGAAATGAAACAGATTTCCAAACAACTGTGGTTATTCTTATGACTTGAAAATGTGGTCATTTTTGAGTTCCAGTCAAGATGGCAGAATAGATGGTCCCCAGTGTCACTCTCTCCCACAAATCAACCAATTTACAACCATAAAAATGTAACAATAGCCAAGCTGTGGCCTCTGGAGCTCAGGTGAAGAGGAGGAGAGACCTACGGAGTTCATGAAAGGGGAAAAGTCACAATGAGAGAAAGAAAAAACTGCTCAGAGCATTTCAGGCCATGGCTGCTTTAAGTCTGGAGCTGCTGAGCACATGGAGTAGGAGCCTGCAGAAGCCGCAGCTGTGTCCTTTGGATGGAATTACTTGGAGGCAGCAGGGGAGAAGAGGGCCTTGGCGGCCCCCAGGACAGAAAGACCACTAATAGGGTTCCCATGGACCCACACAGAAGCGAGAAGCCACAAGAACTGAAAAAAAGGAGACACTCAGAGGCTGGTGAGTCATTGCAAGTGACTGGCGCAGGGCCCTTCTCATGGGAAGTGTTTGCAACACAGGTGGTGGGGGAGATGGGCCCACTGGGAGAACACTGTGGCACAACAAGGACAGCTGATCTGCCCCCCAATCAGTCTAGGACCATGCAGAGGAGATTGGTCAGGAATGTAAAATTGCATGGAGTGCAGTTTGATGAAAAGATTCAGGCCCAGATCAGAGTTTCTACACAACCCGGGTGCACCTGGTCTCTGGAGAGCTGAAAATAACTGTAACTTCAACCATTAAACCCTGAGCTGCACAAAAACCCTTCCCTAGGGAATCAGCAGCAAAGCAGAAATTTAGCTCAACCACACAGCTTAAGTGCTGGTTCCCACAGGAAGCTCCCCCACTTTAGAAAGTAAGCAAAAGACAAAAAATTAGTTCTGGCCCAGGCACACCACCAGTGCCTCAGGGCCTGCCAGGGGACCTGAGGCATGGATCCAGGGCATGGACCCCACTCCCACATCCAGGCACAAAATCAGTGCTTTGGGGCCCCACCTGGAGACCCGGGGTATGGATCTGGGGACCAGACACCCTGCCCACACCCAGGCACACCACCAGCACACCTTGGTGCCCCACCTGGGGGCCTGGGGTATGGAGCCAGTGCCTTGACACCGCCAGTGCCAAGGAGCATCCCAAAAACATCACCTCCATGTGCGTGATCCACCACTGCCACCACAGTAACCACAGCTGCCACGAAAGTGACTAGACTTCAAAATCAGCATGCAGATGGTCCACCAGCCACTGGAGTGCATTGACACAAGGAGAGTCACCAGCAGAGACCAAAGAAAAGAAGAGGATGTCTCTCTCCACAAAGCCCATTCCAGAGTGACAGAAGAAGCATCTGCTCTACGATAGTATTGGGGACCTGAACACACCTCTCAGCATTGGACAGATCATCTAGGCAACAAATCAACAGAGTAACCATTACTCTTTCAGAAGGAGAGAAGAAATCTAGGTTGGGGGGGAAGGGGAGAGATTGGACAAGGGGCATAAAGAATAAGTACAATTCGTAACAATATACATACTAGTAATATTGATTTGATCAACATATGTCAGCACTGAATCCCAAAAATATGCATAATCAATTATGATTCAATAAAATAAATAAATAAATAAATAAATAAATAAATAAATAAATAAATAAATAAATGAAATAAGGTCATTTTTGAATCTGAGTTTATGTTCTGCTAAA
The DNA here is from genome assembly GCF_000696425.1 of Galeopterus variegatus. Classification (NCBI taxonomy): domain Eukaryota; kingdom Metazoa; phylum Chordata; class Mammalia; order Dermoptera; family Cynocephalidae; genus Galeopterus; species Galeopterus variegatus. The sequence goes on along the minus strand of NW_007727808.1, from coordinate 139,361 downwards.
ATGAGTGTAGCTGTTTATTCTCTAATCTATCATGTCATCTACTTAATTAAGTTTGAACTGATATTACTTTCCTAAGTATTGTTGAGAATCATAGATGAGTACTAGTGTAGAAAAATCAAGTTTGTTCCACTGGGCAAAACTCAGGCTTCAACAATCAAAACCCTCTGATTTCTGTCACATAAAAGTAGGAAATACATAATCATAAATAACCCTAATTTTCTGAGCATAAATTATCATTGTTTTTCATGTCATTTGTTTTCTTTTGAAAAATTATAATAGAAGTAAACAGATTTATAACAATTTTAAAAATACTATGCCAAAAGTATAAATTGGTCACAATCTTACCAACCTCAAATAAGAAATGTTAATGTTTGTGTATTTTGTTTTAGCTGGTTTCGTGTGCACATACGCATAAAAAAATGTGTACAGAAATATGGATATATTTATCAAAAAGTTAAAAGCATATGGTATACAATTCATAGTTTTTGTATCATGCTGTCTTTTGGAGCTATGTAAATATGGGTTTTCTTTACTCACATTTTGTGTGAGTTTTCTTGTGAATGTGGCTGTAAGTGGCTAACCCACGTTTAATTACATGAAAACACAATGAATCCACAAGCACCTTATCATTGAAAATCTAGGCTATTGCTAATTTATAAGTGGTGTTTCAGTAAATATTGCTGCTCATAAATCTTTGTTTACATATTATTATTTCCTCAAGGGCAAATTTATACAGGTGGAATTGTAGAGTCAAAGTGTATGAATACTTTTAAGGCTTTTGTACCAATTCACTATTCCTTCCAGAAGTATATTTATACTCTCTCTACACACACATGCACCCCTACACCTCATTCATAGTTAAGTAAAAATGAAATTGTACTGTTTTACTGTCCTCTTTTGAATACTAATAAGTGCAAATACTATCTATGGTTATACATTCTTTGTATTCTTTTTTCTATCTATCCATCATACATTTTTAAATAGTTCTTTTGGAGATATTAATTTCTTTCGTATTGATTCCTAACATATTAAATACATTAATCCTTTTACAAACATTTTGTAAGTACTTTTCTTATTTTATTGTTCGTTTTATAATTTTATTCTTGATTTTTTTATGTACATTTAAAAAATTCTACAGACGAGTTTACAACTGTTTTTGATTATGTTTTCTCCAATTTAAATGTTGGAAAGAATATCTTCATGCAAAATGATTCAGGAAATTTCTATTAAACACCTACTACAAGGCAGACACCAGTCTAGGTTCAGGGATTGTAAAAATGGTAGAGACAAAATTTCTAAATTTCTGCCCTCATTGAATTTACAATCTCATGGCAGTGGATTTAAATGTTCAGCTAACTGACTGAATAAATAAGTTGTTTTGAGATAGTGGTAAGTTAATGAAGAGAGTAGAAGAAGGCAATTGAAAATTGAGTGCCCATACATGTGAGGGGTATGTGTTTAAACTTAGTGTATCAAGGCAAGACTGAAGCGGGGGATATTAAAAATGAAACCAAGTGTTAAGAGACAGCCCCAGGCATGTGTGGGGAACCTGCTTGCAGGTAGAGAGAATAATGGCAGGTGCAAAGACATGGACATGAGCAGGCATGGTGTGTCCCTGTCCACACCAATGGGAGAGAGAAAGGAGGTGGCCAGGCAGACGCAGGCCTGGCAGGCAGTGCGGACAGCAATGTCAGACACACTACAGCGCCAGCTCCCGTGTTTCCTGTACAACACAATGAAGAGTTTGGATTTAAAACGTGAAAACTTACAGCGGGTTTTAAGTGGGAACGTAATAAGCTCACTCTGCCTGCTTGTTGTAAAAAGGGCTTGGAAGTGGCCTCAGCAGAAGCAAGAGGGCAGGACAGAGGCTGTTACTGTGTCTACATGACAGAATGTGCTGTGTTTTTCTAGGATTATAGCCATAGACTTTGTTTTATGGTTTCATTTATCATAGTCAAATTTATAATTATTTGGAAATAACCTATTTACTGTAGATAACTTTTACTCCATCTGGGAATAAAATACGGAGTTCTCATCTCTGCCTCTCTATTCCTATCTCGCTTCTGTGGGATTGTCTCTTTTCCTGTACTAATATCTTCATTTAAACTACTGTAACTTTAAAAAATATTTCAATTCTAGTAAATTTCTCCATCATTACTCTTAATTTTTCAAAATCTTCTTTGTCGATATTTTTTTAGATGATCTTTGGAACATTTTCTCAAGTCTTCTCTCTTACCAACACACACACACACACACACACACACACACGTCCATGAGATTTTAAGTGGTAATGCATTAAAACTGTTTTTTAAAAGTCATGGTTCTGAGAGGGACGGGGCTCAGCAGCTGGTTTTCTCTTGCTGCTTCTCGTCCGGCTGCAGGCAAGTGTGTCAGAGCTGCAGTCAGCTGGAGGCTCAGATGGGCTGCACATCCAGGAAGGTGCATTCATGTGCCTGGAAGGTCATACTGGCCATTGGCTGGAGCTTCGGAATAAGGCCTTTCTTGGGTTTTTCACAACATGGAAACAAGATTCTAAAAGGGAATCCCCAAGAGTCTATTCTCCAAGAGATCCAGCAGAAGCAGCTAGGAAGCTCATGAGGTGGTGTCCTCAGTGATGGAATGTCCCTTCTCCCACGTTCTCCTGGCCACGTGAGCGGTGAGGTCGGCAACAATGGGAGGGAAGGAGAATTACATCCCACCGTTTGAAGGAGTGGCGGCCAGGTCATACTCCAGAAGGTCATGTGGGATGGGAGAGACTGTCAAGGCCCCCCTTGGTCACAGCCTGCCACAGTCCACTCTCCAGTGACAACAATTCGCTTTCCTCCCATATGTAAAAGACACCATCCCCTCCTCCAAGATCCCTGCAATTATATAAATTATATGGTATAATTTACAATGTAATCTTATACTATAATGTGTAATATAGGAAATAGTTTGATTTTCAAATCCATCAAGGCTTGACTCCTTAATATTTCTTCAAAATTCTGCTTTAAAACAGACAACTTTACTTTAGCTTATCTCTTTCTACTGATACCTAACCATACCTAGCTAAAATAAATTAATTGGCATTTTCAAGCTTCTGATTAGAAGTCTCCTTAGCCAAACACCCTACTTCATTGTTATATTTTCTATTTTCTGGGTTATTACAGACCATATATATATATTTTTTTTCCTTTTTGTCTTTTTTTCGTGTCTGGCAACGGACCGCAACCCTCAGTGTCGCGCCCGTACCGGGCCGGGACCGGCAACGGGATCGCAACCCTCGGTGCTGCGCCCGCCCTTCGCTCAGCCAGTGAGCGGGAACCGGTCTGTATGTGGGATCCAAACCCTCGGCGGGAGTGCCGCCGCGCTCCCAAGCGGCGCACTGTAGCAGTGCGCCACTGGGCCGGCCCCTATTACAGACCATCTGCTGAGTGCAGATGTCAGGAAGTGTGGCTGAAGGCTTCACAGCCCACTGCCCCAGCCCAGGAGCCTGAGGAGCTTCCTGTGGAGTCTTGGTGGTAGTTGCTGGGCTGGTTGTGGGTGTTGGGGGCATGGTTGAGGCCCTCAGCCCTACCCCCTCCCTGGCTTGGTCACCCCAGGGACTTCTGGTCCTTCTAGGTTTTATGGTTTTCTTTGGTGATGTGAGACCTTTACTAGTTAATATCAAACTTTGTCTCTGGTCTGTGGGTATTTTGTTTTTTCTTTCAGTTCTGTGTTGGATTATTTATTATTCCTACCACTTAAAATCTGCACTGGAACTAATTTGTTGTCCTTTGCTTACTTCTAACACGGGGGAACTTCCTGTGGGGACCAGCCTTGAGCCCTGTGGTTGAGCTAAATTGCTGCCTTGTGGCTGATTCCCTGGGGAAGGCTTTTTGTGCAGCTCATGGTTTAATTGTTGACCTTGTAAGTACTTCCAGGTCTTGTGAAATCTGGTGCACTTGGCTTGTGTAGAAACTCTGGTCTGGGCCTGAGTCTTTTCAGCAAACTGCATTCCCTGCAGTTCTATATTCCTGACTAGTCTCCTCTGAGTGGTCCTGTGTTGATTGCGGTGCAGATCAGCTGTGCTTGCTGTGTCTCAGTGTTCTCCTGGTGGGCCCATCTCCAGAACTGCCCGTGCTCCAAACACTTCCTATGGGCAGGCCATTTGCCTGTCCCTTGTGATGATTCACAATTTAGGTATCAGAATGGCTCCTTTTTTTTTCAGTTGTCTGTGGCTCCTTGCTCCTATGTGGGTCCACAGGAACCCTATTAGTGGTCTTGCTGCCTGGGGGCCACCAAGGCCCTCTTCTCCCCTGCCACCTCCAGGTAACTCCATCTGAAGGGCACAGCAGCGGCTTTTGCTGGCTCCTGCTCCATGTGCTCAGCAGGGCCAGCCTTGAAGTTATCGGGGCTTGAGATGGTTGAAACAGTCCTTTCTTTCTCTCATTGTGGCTTCTTCCGTTTTCATGAATTCTGTTGGTCTCTCCTCCTCCTCCCCTGAGCTCTAGTGGTCCCAGCTTGGCTGTCATTGCTTTTTAATAGTTGTAAATTGGTTGATTTGTGGGAGAGAGTGACACTGGGAACCACCTATTCTGCTATCTTGACCGGGGGCCGGGATTTGTATTTTATGGATTTTCAACTTTCATTTTAGCTGCAGGAGGCTTGGAGTTAAATTGTGACATTCTATTTTTGTAAATGTCTTTTATTGGTGTTTTCTGGCTTAGTAACTGCTTCCCTTCCATTATTGCTTTTTAAAAAGTTTTATCAATATACAATGTAGTTGATTTTCATGTCCCACTATTGCTTTTTTTTAAAAAAGTTTTGATCCTTATGTTAATAATTTAATATTTAATTTTGTAGGCCACCTCACATGACTGTGGAAGCGGGGTGATGGCAGACACGGTGTGCTGTGTGGCCGTGCTGCAGCTGCTGCAGAGGCTTCTTTGCCTCCCTCCCTCTCTCTGACTGATGGACTCTCTACTGTTTCTCTTTCTCCCTGCTTTTTGTTGCTGCTTGTCTGTTTTGTTTTGTTTTTGTTTTCTATCTTGTGTGCAAAGAGGGATGTGGGATTTAATCAAATGTGACATGACTTTTCACCGGAGCAAGTTCTAACCAAGGTCTCCTTCTCATGCCAGAGTTTCAGGTGCCACGAGGCAGACAGTAGAAACCCCCAGAAGAAGCCCGGCGCCCCCAGGGAACTCTGTGGGACAGAGGCCCCCATTTGGCCAGTGTCTTCAGCCTTCCCTCTTCTTATACAAGGGTAGATTAATCTCATTAAGCAAAAGCAGGAAGAAAAGAAGATGAAGAATTTTTGATTCTCATTGAAGATTAATAGTCTGATGCTTCCCATACATTCGGTGCCATCTCTTGAGTTCCTAATAGTGCAGTACATGACAAGATAAATTGCTAGTGACTTTAAGTAAATTACAGAGTTTGACTAGTCTTAGACACGAAGCTGAAACTTGTGACATTTTCAAAGTGTTCACATGGAGACACAAAATGACTCCCACATAAAGCAAAGAAAACAGTAACTGTGAACCCGCACACAGGATCTTTAAACAACCTCCTTGCCTGGAGTACTATCGTACGGGTCACAGAAACTGAAGGCTGAGAGTGCGTGCTCACACCCAGACAGACATATGCGAACACATGCATCTGCAAGCACACGTTCCTGCTCTTGTGTCACTTTGCAAGCAGTTCTGCTCATAGGCTCCTAACTCGGTCTCGCCAAGAAGCAGAACGCACAAGGGTCAGGATAAGCACGTCCTCCCTCCTTCCTGCTCTCCTTTCTCCCCTCCATCCACCTCTCTCTCTTTTTTTTCTTTATCATTTTTCTTTCTTTCTTTCTCTCTCTTTTTCTTTCAAATACTTCTCCCTTGGTTACTGCTCTACCAGACCCTAAGTTCTCTAAGACATCACAGTCACCTTTTTATCTCCCAGAATGACTCCCATAGTTTACAATGGGCACTAGGTAAATGTTCATCATATAATCGGTGGTGTTGAATAGTTTAAATGAGCAGGACATTATGTGGTTTTCTGTGTGTGTTCTGTGTGTGGGGGGAGTGGATGGGGGGTGGCGAGAAAGAGAGAAGAGAATTTAGTGTGGTTGTCAGCCTCAAGTGACACCACCAGCTAGAACGATGGGAGGTCCTTTGGCACCAGAGTCCACCGATTTATGCCATTCAAAGGTGACTCAGTTTTTCTCTGAAAAGCAGTTCCACGTAGATAATGATAGAAAACTCAAGTGATGAAAGAACGAGGACTCCAGGCCCACTAAGACAGCACCAAATTATACACTCTTCAATTCTTCTTATCCAAGAAAAGGATTATTGGAAAATCTCTTTTTTCTTGGAAATCTATCTATTGCTGAGAAAAATGACCGCTTGAGTTCAGCAGCATTGGTAGCTCGACCATGCAGGCATGACATCAAGAACAAGAAAGGTCTTCACGCTCTGGTCTGACCGTGGAGAAAAAGGTCCACGTAAGGACCAGCTGAGACAGATGCGGTTGACTCTCTTTGTCCACGGGTGTTATGCTCTGTAACGTCACTGGGAGCACTGACTTAGTGAATACTAAACCATTGCTCTTGTGGGAAATGTAAGGGTAGTTTCTTTTGAGTCTTTGGTTACAACCTTTTTTTTAATGACCATTTTGCCTTATTTATTTAATTGAAACATAATTGAGTATGTGTATTTATGGGATACAGAGTTTACTATCAGTATTTGTATATAAAATGTGATGATCAAATCAATATTATTAGCATTTTTATCAACCAGTACCTACTTTATTTGATGTGTGTTTCTGCTTAAAGACACCTTATTAAATATGTATTGTTGAATCATTATTGAACACTATATAATTCATGCCTGAACAAAGCTTACCTATGAACATGTTTTCTCTGTAAGGGAGATCACAGCCTTCTTGTGCTTAGGAACTGGGCAGTACTTAGCACTATTCTTGAGGCCATTTTAAGCAGAATGGCCAACAATTCACCAACAAAAAGAAAAATAATGTGAAAAATCTGACACAAAATCGACCGCAAAAAGGACGCTTGTTTGTAATATAAAACCTGAAAGCAGAATGTCTTTCTGTTAGAATGTGTGGTGTTGAGAATGTGTGTGTCCAGTGACACAGATTTTTTCCACTTACACGTGTCTGTCTATGAATGACCACAAAGTGCTTATGGGTATTGATTTGGGGTTACAAACAAATTTTTGCTTGTAAGCCAATTCAAACATATGAAATCTGTGAGTAATGAGGATTAAGTGTATACGTATTAGTGGGTAAATAGAGAGCCCTTAAATTAAATTCAATTGACTTCTTTACATTTATAACTATACCAATTTTGCATCAACGTGGGTTCCAGAAGAAGCAAAAACAAATGCTCCCTAAGACACGCTTTCTAGTAAATGTGTTCTGCCATTTAGTATTTGATGGGCGAGAAGCTGAACCACCTAACACAGCATGAGAATTCTGAAGGAAACACCTGTGACATGTGAGATCTAATGGTATGAAAAAAGACAAAAGACAGTGACTTGGCAAATAAAATATAAATGAAGTCCCTTGAGAAAATGTATGCCCAATGCTGTTTTAGTGATGTTTGAAGTATCCCTGGGCTGGTGCAAACCTGTAGACGGCATTTCTGAGAGGGAGACAATTAATGTCTAACGGGGCAGAACTGCAGGGAACATGGATCTTTCTTTGGCATGCAGCCAAAAAGTCCAAAGAAATGGACTGTCCCTCGATGAACAGATTGAAGAGCCCTAATGAGTTTCAGTGTAGAGCTTCATTTCAAAGAGCTCATTATCACTAGACCAAACGGTGTGTAAATAAATGTTGCTGAAAATCTGAATAATGCAAGTAGCAAACCATGAACATAAGGCAACACAGAAACGCTCTGTAATACAGATATTTTTACACCCATTTAGCACTAAAAGGATTTTGTTGTTTTAAGGTTGTTAAAGTGTTGTATAAATAAAGAATTATTACAAAAAGTAAAAATAGGACACGTGATGCTCAACACATGTAAACTATTATTATTTAGCCCCCAGTGTTGACTAAGCAGTAGTTCATGGGGACAGAAGACCTCCTGAGACCGCTTTGCCTAGACGGGCATCTGATCAGGAAGAGGCATTGTGGTGGGCTTCTCTATCTCAGTAGAGACTGTCCTCTCCAAATGACCACTCTCTCCCTTTTCCTTTCTAACAAGGTCTGACTAATGCCACACTCTGCCAACCTTGCCTGCAGTAAAATGTGGACATGTGACTGAGGTCCGGACAGCTAGGAACATGGGCAGTCACTGAATGGGACTTCCAGAAAAGCTCTTTAAAGGGGACTGATGCAGCTGGCAGGCCATTTTCTTTCCCTTTCTCCATCTTGATGGTTCTTGAGGTCATTTTGCAAGCATGAGGACTAGGGTCAAACTCTAAGAATTGCACAAAGCTGAAAGAACACTGACACCCTGATGAAAATGTGAAGCCCCCACACCAACGCTGCATTGTCTCTGTCCCATAAGAAAAATAAGCAAACCCTACGTTGTTTAGGTCATTGGGTTTGAGGTTCCTGTTACTAGCACTGAATACAATTCCTTACCGACAGACTCAGGAATGACACCCGCAACTGGAGCTCAGGAGTACTTTGTAGATCCCCGTAGGGAATGTACTCAAGCCTTTCAGCTTTTCCCAGAAAATAAAAGTGGCAGGTTACAGTACAGAATGTGCTCTGATTTGTGGGTTTACATGGTGATTGCTGGGTGGCAATGGATAATGGCATAGAGTCAACAGAACTATGAATTTTTAAAAAAAGTTTTCTCTTCTTTTGTATCCTGGATTTAAATAGAATAATTCACACTGGAAACTATGGCACATGCATTTCTTTTAGAGAGGTAAGTTTCCAGGTTTTAGAGTTCTATATTTGATTCTACATAACCTTGTTTAAAAAGTCCTTTTTAAATAAGTTTTTAAGCAATTTAGAGCATGGTCTTCTGATAAAACCGATTAATTATGTCTCTGGAGCTCATCACCAATTCTTTCAGGTATTACTTTGCATGTCCCTATCCATTTTACCCAGCTTCTGAGAGACTGGTCTGGGTTAAAACTTTCTGCCTTAATTTTGGTTGGCAGCAGACCCCTCCCACTTACTGAAAAGAATGTTGCGGATTTCCTGTTTAGCAAATGATGCTGAAGAGGCGCAAAGAGAGAGGCGTCAGTGAGCCTACCTATTCAAACACAGCCCGTGCGTTGCCAAAAAAGGGTGAGGATGAAAGGCCTCTAAGTGGCTGTGTGTCCATCCATTGTTTAGCGCGGGAGACGCTGACTCACTGCCCACGGCCAGGGGAAGTCCTGTATTTCTCTCCCTGGGGCTTTTGGTTTAATCTTTCTTAAGAGAGGCAGCCCTTTATTGTTCTGCTGGAGCCTTGATGCTGCTACTCCAGACATGCTTGTGCCAAGTTCCAGGTGGCCTCTGTCATTAGAACTTTGGGAGGGAACCTTTATCTCTTCCGTTGTTTGGGCACTCAGCAGTGTTGTAACTGGGACAGTGTGGCTAGGTTTTCCTGGAACACCGTCCTGTGCTCACCTGACATTTTGAAGAAAGGTTAATCCTGGACTTTTCATCGTATTAGGTAAACTCCATGTAATTTTCAAATATTTATTTTACCCTATTAAGAAAATGCTATATAAGCTGTCAATGATCTGCAATAACATCATGCAGTCGACACTATTCTTTCTCATCAATTTTCAAGGAGGAAACAAAAGTTTTAAACATGGTAAGTGCTTTAAATGGATGTCAAGAATAAGACAACCAACTTCAGAATATGGCCTAGAACTTTCATAATTCCTCGGTCATATAACTGCAACCGAAAACTTAAAAGTATTCAGAGTGTGAACTGCATGGATTATAGCCAAGGAAGAATTCACCAGGAAGGTGACGAGGGACTTGAATGTTAAAGTTTATGGAGATTCTGAATTAGGAGGGAGGAACAAGTCAATTCCAGCAAGAAACAAGAGTGTAAAAACTTGCAACCAAACTGAATACATGTTGGCAGAGAACAGTAAATTAAATCTGTCCAAAAAAAAGAGGGTTTGCAAAGAGCTTCTGTAGTACCAACATTTTAAATATTAGATGGGGCAACATTATGGAAGGGTGTTTGAGCCTGATCCAGTAGGAACAGAGAACTGTCAGCTATGCTCAGGGGCACAGTGAAAACAATGTTTAAGAAGTTTGGCAAGTATTCATTGTTAATATAATTCTTGCAAAAAAATGAATAATACAATTAAAATTTAATGTAGAGATGCTTAAAATCACTTAAAAGGATAAACTGTTTACTAAGTTAACAAATTCATTCATGGACAATTAAGATGCTATGTCCAAATTACACAATGATGAAACCACTAGGATAAAATAAGTTACTTTTTGAATCCTCTAACTTTTCTGATGAAGAATTTTCTTTAAGTATGTGCTGTAATACACTGTCTATAATCTGAACAAACGTGGACCGACACAGACAGCCTGATGCAGGTCACGTCATTTAAAACATTTCATAATCTATACTTAAGCTAGGTTTCTACTAGTTGTTCCAATTAGTGAGGTTTTTAACAGCCTGGGTAAGCAGACTCTCAATTTATGCTCAAGGTTGTAGTTAGTTGGCAAATCTGTTCGTGTGGGAATGTCATTAAAAGGGCTGCTGCAATAAACTGAGTTCATTGCTTATGTCCATTGCACAGAGTTTATTTTCCAGTTCAGCTGCTCTGTACAACAAACAGTTAGCACTTGGCACTTATTTTTGCTGAAAGTCCAGTTATTTGATAACGTTAAATTTCATTTACTTGAATTACTTCTTCTCTCCTTCTATCCTCCCTAACCACTTTTTTTTTTTAGCATATTATTGCCTATTTCTTCAGATTCAATGAGCTATCCTTTACATCCTGTAAAAATTGCTGGATTTAATCTTTCTTATTTGGCATCTTGGTTATTTTCCATGGTGCTACTCCTGGGTGAAATCTGACTCTCATCTGTCGTTTTGAGAGCAATCCAATATTAAAGAATATTCCAGAATCCACCTGTTGGGTCCTGTGGGTGTTACTAAGGAAAGACTGTCAGGACTCCAGAGTGCAGAGCGATGGCCAGGGTTCAACTGTGATGATTGTTTTGCTGCTGTGTTAAATACCTTTATTCAAGGTCTTTAACTGTAAAGCACAGTCATCTGAGTAATAAACAGGTCAAATTTTTGGATATAACATCTCCCAATCTGGGATTTCATTCTTAATTTAAAGAATGTTTTGACGATGTAACCTTTTAGTTTCCAAGTTTTCAATTTACATTTTCTCTTTTTCACTTGCATATAATTTATATATTGCAGGATCTCATTCTCACATCAAAGCAAGTTTTAAGATGAAAAGGTTTCTTTGTCCTTCAGTGTCTTTCACTGACGTGAACTGAATTACCAATGCTAAAACAGAGTGAATCTCAGTTCAGGAAAAAGGACTTGGGAAACACAGACAAGAATTGCCTTCGCTTTGCTTAAAAAAAATACAGCTTTTACTATTTCAAACTTTTCAATATACCTTCATATTCCTTTGAATTAGAGGACTAATTTATCTGTTTTATTTTACTGCGTGTTCTGATAGATTCACTAACAAGGAAGATACAATAAGCTTCAGTATCCAGAGTTTTTATCAAGCACATTAAAACTTGAATTGGGTTTCATTAAGTTGGCACAATTGATTGAATCATTGGCTCCAAGATTGAATTCGGTCTCCAGCCTTCTCCCCTCCCCCCCGTTTGCGAGATTGGAATGACCTCAAAGTGTGATCCCAGGGAGCCCATCATGAATAACAAAGACACTTCTCTCACTTCAAAAATTTGAAGGATTTGGAGTCTCCCTTGCAGGAACCAGGGATAAAGGCCAGTGAAATTATTTATTATTCAACTGGTTTCAATATATTTAGCTACTTGTATTAATGTTATTATACAATTGAGTATCACCATGACTTTGTAAGGCAGAGAGAGCTTTTCCTATTAATTTTCACACTGTGTTATTTAAAGATGAGAAAAGAGTGCAGATATGAACATATGTTCAGGTGAAGATAAAACTTCAGTCATTCTGAGAAATTAAATACGTTAAGAAAGTAAAGAAGCATTTCAGGTGCTTTACACATTTTCGATTTTCAGATTTGTATGCAGAAGAGTAAAAGGGCTGACAATAATATAATTCTATAAGTTAAGTCGGATAAAAATGAATACTTGAATTCTGTGCTAATTATGTATAACAATTATTAAAAAATAACTTTGGTGAAAAAGTTGATTAACTCCCATTTTAGGAAGAACGAATAAAGACTGACGATAAGGCTGGAACCCTCCAACATGTGAGACACACGTGTTTGCAGATGCTGTCTCCAGCCATTATCATTGTCTGCTCACAACCAAGGAGACTAAATTCCTGTCGAAATGCTTTGAATTTTGCTACGTCAATGTAGGTTTGATTTACCTCATATTTCTCCCAGACAAGCAATAGCACACTTAGGAAGATTGCATTAGCATTTTTATACCTGCGTAACGGTGCAGTAGGTGATGGCTTTGCAACTTATTAAACAAAAATATATTTAGAAACTGTTCTGCCAGCTACAAGATGTAAGGAGTCTTGTGGTTCACTTGTCGACCCCAGCTAAATCCTGATATAGCAAAAGAGCAACACTAGAAACCCAACTTGCCTTACCACAGAAGGGTTTGAAAAGAAGGGGTAATTTAATAAGGTTTCGAGAAAGACCTCAAGAGGGCATCTCTCCTGTCCTCTTTTCTTTAGACAGTGAAGTAATTTAATAACGTTTCACATTTGAGACAAGTGAGGCCCAAACTAGGTAATTGGATCAAGGATCTATGGTAGATCTTGTTGAAATGGGAACGCTACCAGAACTATTTAAATCCCAGAGTTAATGAGTTTAAAACATTTCTTAGCAATCCGTCCACTTTACATGAAGGTATAAGTGATAGAGACTGTTAAGAAACTTTACTAGGAAACTGTGACTTCACCCAAAAACAAATAAGTTGTTTTAGACATTCCTAATTACCTATTTTATATCACATTTGATTAGACATGCTGCTTGTCATATTGCTTGTGTCAAACTAGCATGATTTACGCAAATGACTATCTTAAACTTTTAAGAGAAACTGGTCCCTCCGTGGTGTTGGAAACTCCTTCTTAATATAATGTGTCAGAATCATAAACCATCAAAGGGGATTGTTTGATTACGATGCAACTCCAGGTGAAATCATTTTCTTCTGTTGTTTCTTGAACAAAAAAACTGCAGAGGGGGTTGGATCTAAGGACAGAGACTGATACAAACCAGCACAAAAGGACCAGAATTTTTTCACTTCTGGGTAAAGGGAAAGATAAATTCCAACCATAAGCAATGTAATTGGTTACCTTTATAATATAAATATAGAGTCCCTAAAAGGGCCTATTATTGGGTAAGACCTGGTTTCTGCAGAATTCTCCCCTAACACTGACTTGTCATTTCACCACTGACAGTTCACGAGGACTGTTTGTAACCCAGGTCCTTGTCTGTAAAGCCCAGGATTTTATATTTGGAACATATAAGGTAGGCAAGTGATTAATGATTTCATGCATAAAGAACTCCTAAATAAAAAAAGAATACCCAGCCAAAAAATAGATAAACAGTAGGTAATAGGCAATTTACAAAAGGAGAAATGCAACTAGCCAATAAACATTTTGGAAAAGGCTTCAACTTCACTAGCAATCAAAGAAATGTTATTGATAAAATGTTTAGCAGTTATATTTACTAAATTGGCAAGTATGTAAAAATAATATAATTCTCCATTAAAAGAATTTTCAGCTCTTTTTTGCCTTATGGTAATCATCGAAGAGCAATATGATAATACGCATGAGTCATCTTTAAAGGTTTTCTATTTTTGAAACAGAAATGGCACTTTGAAGAATTGTATTCTATAAGAGATGTACAAAGATATTGTTGAAAACGAATGTTCATTGCAGTGAGAATTTGGAAACAATGTAACTTTCTAACTGTAGGAGACTTCTTAAATTATAGGATATCTTTATGATGCAATATGTGTCATACAGTGATTAGTGTCTGTTGTGGATTGATTAAGCTTTGCCTGCCAAAGTTCATATATTAGAAGTTTGAGTCCCACTGGAAATGTTGAGGGTGGAAATCCTATTATGGTAATTGAAAGATGGACCTTGAAGACGCGATTGGATTGTAGGACAATGTCATAGTGACTGGATTAATAATGGTGGTCAGGGGTGTGGCTCTGAGGACTTTAAAAGTAGAGCAAATGAGAGTGTCTCTCTCTTGCTATGCTCTGCCACATTCTGCTGTGTGAGAACCCGGTATTGGCTGTAAAGCCATCACCAAAGAAAACACTCATCAGATGTGTTCTCTGGACTTTGGACTTCCCAGCCTCTGAAACTGTAAGCAATAAATTTTGTTTTCTTATAAATTACCCAGTTCCACATATTTTGCTATAAGCAACAGAAAGGGACAAACACAGTGTCATATTCTTATGGTGTAATTAGCACATGGAAATATGTTCATGATATATTAAGTGCAATAGGAAAATTTCAGAAAAGAAGTACAGTTTCTATTTGGCTATAAAAGATGACATGCATTGAAAAAATACTGGAAGCATAAGCTAAAATTATAGTACCAGGTGTCTCCAGGTATGAAAACATTTCATTTCTCAAATTTTTCTTTATTCTTAATTTTATTTTTCTATTTTTTATGTGAAATATGAATCACTTTTAGAGTTAGAAAAGATAATGAATGTTATTTTCCTTAAAGAAAGAGGGGATAGAGTAGAATGATCTTTAATAGCCTTTCATCATCAAAATTTTATGATTCTTTTTTCAGGAAGAAAGAGGATGTTAACACATGCCTGCACGCCAATCAGCTAATGGGAATTTGTTTTTCATATTGGCTTAGTCCCACGTGGCATGCCTCAAAACTAAGTAGAAGTGATGAAGTGTACATTTTGATTTGGGATAAAATTGAACTAGTCACGGGATCTTACTGGAGGAAAGTGCAGACTCTCAGTGTTGGCCTGGAGCTGGGTCTATGGGTCTATAGTGGCAGAAGAAACACCATTTTTACTTCTTTTAAACTCCTAGTGCAGAGCTTTGGCAGGCACTGTCTGGTGCAGCATTTCTCCAATTTTTTAAGCACCCTCCCCTCACACAAATGAAACATATATACGTAAACTTACCACCCTAACAATATATTGATGCTTTTCTTTCATTTTTTAAAAAGCTGATTATAATGGTCATAAAATTTTGCATTGTGAAGGGAGCTCAAAATATCATGACCACAAATAATAGAAATAAGCACTAGCGAAGGAGGAAAGATCCAGAGTTGCAAAAGTGGGATAAACTAATTGAGGTGAGTGAAAAAAATTTGAACTTTTATTCATATTAATGTATTATTTTAATTTCTACTTTTGTGTTCCTTTTATACATTACCACTGCACATGCATATAATTTGTAAATAAACACGGGGAAACATAGACTAGCGACGTGTGCTCAATTTTTTTTTTTTCTTCATAGAACTCTGTGTTCAACAGCTTGAAGAAAAAGCACATGGTTACAAAAAGAGTTGAGAGGAGAAGAGGTTTCTGGGGTATGTATTAGGAAAGTTCACCAGAAAAGGATATTGTTTGACTTGACCATGAAATATGGGTTATATCTGGCCAGACACACGTGTGAAAGGTGTCGTGTAGAGGCTTTGTGTGCAGAGGGTCAGGTTGCAGGACAGTGGGCAGAAGGGTCCTTGGAAGATCACAAGAGTGATGGGAATTAAATCTTAAATTAAGACAAACAGCCCAGGAAAATAAATAGGAGGGAAAGATCAAGAAGTTACTCTTCTTTTTAAAGACACTAGGGCTAGGGATGGTTTTCAAAACTCTTCTGTACTGGCACCCTCGGAGCTGTGGTGGGTGCCTTCCCTTTACTCCTGAAGATTTATCCTCCGCTCATGTCCACCTGCTCAGTGACGCGGGAGGCTGGTCCATGGCTGCATGAAAGGGTTCTCTTGCCCTCTGTCTTTTATTTGTGAGGAGCAGACATCAGGAGATCAGAGGATAAAAGAGAGGTGAGTTTGGAGTGTGTACTCCAAGGGTCTCTCCCTGCTGGATATCCCTGGTGCCTGTGTTTCTGCAAAAGGCTACAGGTATCTCAGGCCGTACTATGCTGTTTAGTTCTGGCCTCCAGAAACTATTCCATATCTAACTCCTTCAGACCAAAATCGTAAGGGTTCTCCTCCGTTGCTGGCCCAGGGATGATGCATTATTCTGTACTTGTTTCCCTAAATTCTGCTCAGACTTTTGTAAAAAAAAAAAAAAAAACTCTGTTAGACTGTCCTCCACATTTGAGGGTGCCATCCATTTCCTCCTGGGATCCTGACGGATACAGGTGGGCTGGATTTCCAGAAGGCAGAATGTGAAACAACTGTAGTCTGAGCACCTGCAGGCTGGGCTAGCACAGGAAAAAAGAGAGAGAAGTTAGTTGGGAATGCCAGTAAAAGTTTATCTGACCATTTCCAGAAGTAACTGCATGCGGAGTGTCCTGAGGACACAAGTGCATCCTGAGGTCTCGTGCACAAGAGGATGAAGGTGAAGGACAGGCGGGGGGCCTCTAATGTTCTGGAAGTGTTCAAAACCTTAACATGGCAGTCAACCCACAGCTGGTGGTCTTATTGTTTATTCTCATGGCTGTACATATGAGGGTACTTCTGAAAGCTCATTGAAAAATAGAATTAGGGAGGAGGGAGGGAGGTTTTGGTGATGGGACATAATAATCAACTACATTGTATATTGACAAAATAAAAAAATAATAAAAAAAAGAAAAATAGAATTAGAGGTAACATGAATCTTTCCGTGAACTTTTTAGAGTACCTGTGCATGTATTTTACATGCTCTCTGTACATATGGTGTATTCCACAATTAAACAAATGAGGAGGGAGAGAGAACGATGTTGGGTATGACAGACACTGTCACACTGGATCTGTCAACACAGTGTCCCTGTGGTCTACACACCACTTCCTGGTATTTAAATTCATACCAGGATTGAGAGATAGGAACACTCATCCTTTATTTCCGATATTCCCAGGGGCATGGGAAAGTGGTATATGCCAGCTGTCAGTATTCTATAAAACAATTTAATCAGAAAAAAATTGGGAAAGTGCCTCGCTTTGCAAAACATCCTTACTTTCCATCTCAAATCAATTTGTGAATTGAGTGTTATTAATAAGTAATTATTATCTTCTAAAAAGTCTTTAATCAGTAACAGTAATTAAATTTCAACTAATGCAAAATTAAAACTATTACCAGTTTGTGAAATAACTTTAAAATATCTAACTTTAAAATATTTACCATATTTTTATCAGTATGGCTTTCAAAATCAAAAATATTTTCTGTTTATCTTAGTTATCACAACAATGTGGTGTGCTCATAAAAATCTAAGCAGGATGAAGTTTGGCATTATATGGGTTTCTAAACAGAAAGTTCCTCCGTACATGTATGTATAAAGTCCCCTTGAGACTGACCTAGCAATCGAGAGTACTAGTGTTCATTCCCTACTGCGAATATAAATGAGTAAAGACATTATTATTAAATGATTTTTTAATTGGATTTTTTTTTTCTCCAACAACTCAAATTTATTGCTGTTAGTTTCATTTTAAAGTCAATGTGAATTCAGGCATAAAGAAGGAAAACATGTCTTCACCTGAAACGTCTGCAGTGATTCATACACAAATGCTTCAGGGAAAAACTAAGATGAAAGCACTTTATCCCCCCCATTTAGAATTCTTTTCCACAGTTCATAAGTAAAAATCCTCGCTGGTTATTGAGTTGAGAGCCACGTAAAGCCTTGAAAAAGTCATGGGAGAGGCATTCTCTACTTGGACTCAGTCCCTCCCGACCACAGAAGTTGCGCAGGTAGAAGGTTGGGGTCTCAGGCAAAAGGGGATGTAAGAAGAAAACCGAGAGGTGACTAGAACAGGCAGGATTAGTGTGACTTGACTTCTGTGGTCGGGTAGTGAATTTAAAATGTGGAAGCAATTGGACAGCGTTGGATTTTGGAGAGCCTTGAACACTAAACTGAAAATTTAGCATTTTTTACTTACCGATAGTAAATCATTGTATGTTCTTGAGAAACAGAATCTTTCAGTGCATGTAGTACTTCAAGAGAATCGGTCTGACAGCAGTGTACCAGCTGAAGTTTGTGCAGAGAGGATGAATTTTGGAATAACCCACAACTTTAACAATAAGGACCTGTGTAAATGGGAGGGAGGACCGACAGGCAGGTAAGTTTGAATTGTAATTTCAAAGAAAGAGGGAGACTGGTGGAAAAATGGACATAGAAGGAGTTGGGATAATAAAATATAATTGCAAAGCTTCTAGACTTCAAGATTGAAAAGATGGTGGCTGGAACAAGACCATTGGGAATGTGTTTTCAATTGGCATGCAGACTTGGGTAAGGAAGACCAGTTTGATGTAGGCACACTGTAATAACACGGGACATCTGGCTAGGTGTATGGGGTAGGAATGTGAGTGGAGTGGTAGCCAAGTATGTAAAAATATTGATAGTGGTTAATTCGAGGGAATTAGATTGGGAAAGAAAAGCAAAGAAGTGAAAGAGAAAAATATGTCACAAAAACAGAGTGAAGGACTAGGAAGAGAAATAGGGGGAACGGGATGGTGTGATGCTGTGCAGACAGAGGGAGAAGAACTTTAACAAGCAGATGGGCTGGCCGGTGGGCTCAGGTGCTTAGAGTGCGGTGCAGACAACACCAAGGTCAAGGGTTCGGATCCCTGTACTGACCAGCTGCCAAAAAGAAAAAGAGGAAAAGCAGATGGATACCAGCATTAAACATTTTATCGATTTCAAGGACGTGGAGTTTGAGAATAAGCCCCGTTGGTTGGAGCAGTCAAGTGTGATGGAGTGGTTAGTGTGAACGGCAGAACCCAGCAGCCAAGGGTAGAGTGAAGACAGGTGGCTGGAGGAAGGTGCTGGATGTCGATCACAGTAAACACTGAGTAGGGCCAGGAAGAGGTGGGAAGGTGTGGAACAGGATTTCAGCCATAGAGCAGTGTCAACTAAAAGTTTTTTTGTTTGTTTGTTTGTCTTTCACCCAGGACTTGGGGTTTTTGAGACATGAGAAAAAAAACCCCTCATTTTTGGAGCTTGAGGTGCCTCGATGCACCTGACAATGGATCCAATGCCTTAAGCTGATTTGGGGTTTATGTTTGTGGCTTGAAATGATGAGTTTCAAACATCAGTTCACATTAATAAAAAGGGGAAAAAGAAATGCTAAAATACACTTTGTATTCCATATTACTGTAAAAGACGGCCCCACAGCCCCCTTCTCACTGGTTAAAAGCCAGCATCTTCAGGCCCACTTTCCCTGCTCACACTGTGAGGGTAGACCAGAAGCAGATGTGCTCTGACCTTCTCGAAACCTACACACAGGCAGGAGGCCACAGCATACTGCTTAAACACAGCCCACGAGTCGCTGACACAGGCCGCATTTTCCATGATGTGCCTAAGAGGCTGAGGCCAGTCAGCTGCTGAGGCCTCAGGCTAGAATTTTGCAAGAGCACGTTCCCCTGAGAGGGAAACCTGCTGGACAAACAAGCCACCCAGAGCCACTCTTCTACAGTGAGAGGTTTAGGCCACTTGGGAGAAGTCTGACTTATAGTTTAGACCTTTTTAAATTTCCTTATAAAGAAAGGAAGAAACAGAGATGGGTCCCTGAAAGGTCAATTTTCAGAAACTGGTAAAGAGAAACAAAAGAGTGTTTTAATTTTGTTTTTGTTTTTTGTTTCAGCATGACTCAGCATGACTCCTGCCACTTGCCTTGTGGGTCAGTTCCACCATCCAGGGTATCTCTCACTGGAATTTTATTTTTTAAATTCAGCTTTGACATTTTTCTTAATTTGTTTCCATTGCTCCTTTTAGACCAATAATAAAGGAAAATATTTTTCTTTTATTTTCTGACTTTCTCTCCTCTCTCTCTCTCACTCACTCACACACACACACACACACAAACACACATGCACCACAACTTCTCTCTCTCTGATCTCAAAGGACTTAGGTAGTGTTTTATTTTTACCTTCAAGTTTCAGTTCAACAAGTGTGAACTGAATACCAACTGTGCATTAAGCAATCATTTGTTTCTGTTTTGTTTTGAAAATAGCTTTATTGCTTTGGGAGAAAATTATAAAGGATTCTTGTCAAAAAATATGAGAAAAAATTTAAGAAAATATTTCAGATCCCACCATCCAAATATAATCAATATTAATTGTCAGTGAGCTATCCATTATCCATTCATGCATATTTATAAAAATGACTGAATAAATATATTCTTACAATTTTTCAAAATGGAATTATGTATATTTTCTATGAGCAGCTTCTTTCACTCAATATCTTTCCTGAATATATTTCCTAGTCAAAAGTGAATTGCTGGAGTGTACTGGAGGAGGCACACTTGGGAGTCAGGGCAGGGATCAGGGAGAGCTTGGGATAGGGAAGCTTGGCAGTGGTGACCTGGCTTAGTCAGAACTCTGAAGGGTCCTGAGCCACCTGCACTGGGGCAGGTAGGCACTGAACCACAGGAACCCCAGTCCAGGCCAGTCCCTATGGCTCTGAGAGGCTCAAGCTGCTGGCCCACAGGCCGTGAGGCAGCTGCACCAAATTGTCAGTCCCTACAGGATCCAAGCCAGACACTAGGATCATATGAGTGGACCATGAAATCCCCTGCCATTGTGACTAAACACCAAGGGAAAGATACCAGAAATATGAAAAATCAAGAAAGTATGACATCACCAAAAGAAAATAATAACTCTCAAGCTCTAGATCCTATAGAACAGGAAGTCCTTGAAATGACTGACAAGGAATTTTGAGCAACAATTCTAAGAAAATTAAATGAGATACAAGAAAACTCAGTTAGACAACACAATGAAATGAGAAAAAGTATACAGGACCTGAAAGAAGAAATGTACAAAGAAATCTATGCTTGGAAAAAGAATGTAGCAGAGCTTGTGGAGCTGAAAGATTCATTTAATGAAATAAAAAACACAACAGAGAGTTTAACCAGCAGCCTAGAACAAGCAGAAGAGAGAATTTCTGACCTTGAAGATGGGCTGTTCAAAATAACACAGGAGGAAAAAAAAAAAAAGAATAAAGAATTTTAAAAATTGAAGAAAATCTAAGAGAGATAACAGACAACCTTAAGCACTCAAATATCTGAATCATGGGTATTCCAGAAGGGGAGGAAAAAGGAAATGGCATTGAAAACATATTCAATGAAATAATAGCAGAAAATTGCGTAGGTATAGGGAAAGACACAGATCTTCAGATTCAGGAGGCTCAAAAATCCCCAGACATATTCACCCCAAAAGATCCTCTCCCAGATATGTTATAGTCAAATTGGCAAATCTAAAAGATAAAGAGAGAATCTTAAAAGCTGCAAGAGAGAAGCATCAAGTCACCTATAAGGGAGCCCCAATCAGACTAACATCAGACTTTTTGTCACAAACCCTAAAAGCCAGAAAAGGATGGGATGATATATTCAAAATACTAAAAGACAAAAATTGCCAACCAGGAATACTTTACCCAGCAAGGCTATCCTTCCAAAATGAAGGACAAATAATATATTTCTCAGAGAATCAAAAACTGCAGGAGTTCACTACCACACGACCAACCTTACAAGAAATTCTCAAGGGAGTAGTGGGTTTGATACCTGAAAAACAACCATTACTGCCATAAATACTCAGGAAAGAACAAAACCCAACAGTAAAACAAAAATACTAACAATACAGAGAAAAAAAGTTTATCTACCACCCCAAGAAACCAACAAACAGAGAAGACAAACAGTAAATCAGAAAGAAAGGAACAAAAGATACTTAAGATATCCAAAGAAAAATCAATAAAATGCTAGGAGTAAATCAACACCTTTCAATAACAACTTTTAATGTAAAAGGATTAAATTCCCGACTCAAAAGACACAGACAGACTGACTGACTGGATTAAAAAGGTGGACTCAACTACATGCTGCCTTTAAGAGATTCACCTCACCTGTAAAGACACACATAGACTAAGAGTGAAAGAATGGGAAAAGATATACCATGCAAATAGAAATGAAAGACAAGCTGGAGTAGCAATTCTTATATCAGATAAACTAGACTTTAAAGCAAAAACCATAAAAAGAGATAAAGAAGGCCACTATGTAATGATAAAAGGATCTGTCCATCAAGAAGACATAACAATCATAAATATATATGCACTCAACGTCGGAGCAGCCAGATTTATAAAGCGACCACTTAGACCTAAAGAATGAGATAGACACTAGTATCGTAATAGCAGGGGACCTGAACACCCCACTTTCAATATTGGACAGATCATCTAGGCAAATAATCAGCAGAGAAACACAAGATCTAAACAGTACTTTAGAACATTGGACTTGGCAGATATCTACAGAACATTCCTTCCAACAGTCTCAGAATATTCATCCTTCTCATCAGCACATGGAACATTCTCCAGGATAGATACATGTTAGGTCACAAATCAAGTCTGAACAAATTTTTAAAAATTGTAATTATTCCATGTATTTTTTCAGATTGCAATGGATTAAAATTAGAAATCAATAACAAATGAAGCTCTGGAAACTATAAAAACACATGGAAATTAAAAATATTCTACTTAATGACATATGGGTCCAAGAAGAAATTAAACAGGAAATCAAAAAATTTCTTGAAACTAATGAAAACAATGACACATCAAAACCTGTGGAATACTGCAAAAGCAGTACAAAGGGGGAAATTTATTGCATTAAGTGCTTACTTCAGAAGAATGGAAAGATGGCAAATAAACAACCTATCACTTCACCTTAAAGAACTAGAAAAACAAGAACAATCCAAATCCAAAATTAGTAGATGGAAAGAAATAGTTAAGATTACAACAGAAAAAAATGAAAGAGTAACCTGAAAAATGATACAAAAGATCAATGAAACAAAAAGTTGGTTGTCTGAAAATTTAAATAAAATTGACAAACCTTTAGCAAGCCTAACTCAGAAAAAAGAGAGAAGACCCAAATAACGAAAATTAGAAATGAAAAAGGTAATATTACAGGTGATACCTCAGAAATACAAGGAATCATTAGAGACTACTATAAACAACTATATACCAACAAATTTGAAATCTGGAGGAAATGGATAAATTTCTGGACACATACAAACTACCAAAACTGAGGCAAGAAGATATAGAAAATCTGAACAGACCCATAACAATAAAAGACATTGAAGCTGTTATCAGAAGGCTCCCATCAAAGAAAAGCCCAGTACTGGATGGGTTCACTGCAGAATTCTACCAAACTTTCAAATTGATACCAATTCTATACAAAGTATTCCAGAAGATTGAAACAGAGGCCATTCTCTCAAACTCATTCTCTGAGGCAAACATCACCCTAATACTAAAACCAGACAGAGATACAACAAAAAAAAGAAAACTACAGGACAATATCCTTGATGAATATAGATGCAAAAATCCTCAATAAAATACTAGCTAACAAAATACAGCAACACGTACACAAAATTATACACCATGATCAAGTGGGATTCATCCCAGGGATGCAAGGTTGGTTCAGTGTATGCAAATCAATAAACGTGATACACCACATCAATAAAATCAGAGACAAAGACCATGTGATCATCTCTATAGACACTGAAAAAGCATTTGACAAAATTCAACATTCATTCATGATAAAGACTCTCTATAAATTAGGTATAGACAGAAAACATCTCAATATAATTAAAGCCATATATGATAATCCCACTGCCAAAAAGATGAAAGCTTTTCCCTTAAGAACAGGAACTAGGCAAGGATGCCCACTCTCACCACTCATATTCAACACAGTGTTGGAAGTACTAGCCAGAGCAATCAGAGAAGAGAAAGAAATAAATGGCATCCAGACTGGAAAAGATGAAGTCAAACTGTCCCTGTTTGCAGATGACATGATCCTATATATTGAACAACCTAAAGCCTCTACAAAAAACTCTTAGAGTTGATAATGATTTTACAAAGTTGCAGGATACAAAATCAACACACAAAAATCAGTAGCATTTCTATATTCCAACAGTGAATGTGTAGAAAAAGAAATCAAGAAAGCTAGCCCATTTTCAAGAGCCACCAACAAAATAAAATACTTAGGAATAAAGTTAACCAAGGGTGTAAAAAATCTTTACAATGAGAACTACAAACCACTGCTGAGAGAAATTAAAGAGGACACAAGAAGATGGAAAGATATCCCATTCTCTTGGATTGGAAGAATTAACATTGTGAAAATGTCCATACTAACCAAAGTGATCTACAGGTTCAACGCAATCCCCATCAACATTCCAATGACATTTTTCTCTGAAATGGAAAGAACTACCCTAACATTTATATGGAGTAACAAATAAAAACAAATAGCCAAAGCAATACTGAGCAAATAAAATAAAGCATGGAGGCATAACATTACTTGAATTTAAACTATATTACAAAACTATAATAACCCAAGCAGCATGGTATTGGCATAAAAACAGACACATGGATCTATGAAATATAATAGAGGACGCGGAAATCAACCCATACATCTACAGCCATCTGAACTTTGACAAAGGCACCAAGTCTACACACTGGAGAAGAGTGTAGACTCTTCAGCAAATGGTGCTGGGAAAATTGGACATTCATATGCAGGAGAATGAAATTAGATCTGTACCTCTCACCATATACGAAAATCAACTCAAAATGGATTAAGGAATTAAATACACACCCTGAAACAATAAAACTCCTTAGAGAAAACATAGGGGAAAGACTCCAGGAAGTAGGATTTGGTACAGACTTCATGAATACAACCCCAAAAGCAAAGGCAACCAAAGGAAAAATAAACAAATGGGATTTTATCAAACTACAAAGCTTCTGTACAGCAAAAGAAACAATTAACAGAGTGAAAAGACAACCAGCAGAGTGTGAGAAAATATTTGCAAAATATTCATCTGACAAAGGATTCACATCCAGAATACATAAGGAACTCAAACAACTTAACAGTAAAAAAACAAGTAACCCAATTAATAATGGGCAAAGGAACTGAATAAGCATTTGTCAAAGGAAGATATATGAATGGCCAAGAGAGACATGAAAAAATGCTCAACATCACCCAACATTCTGGAAATGCAAATCAAAACCAATCTGAGGTAACATCTCACTCCAGTTAGGATGGCTAATATCCAAAAGACTGAGAATAATAAATGCCAACAAGGTTGCAGAGAAAAACGAACCCTCATATACTGTTGGTGGGACTGAAAAATGGTGCAGCCTCTATGGAAAATGGTTTAGAGGTTTCTCAAACAATTACAGATAGATCTACCATATGACCCAGCTATTCCACTCCTGGGAATATACCTAGAGGAATGGAAATCTTCACGTAGAAGGCATACCTGTATTCCAGTGTTTATTACAGCACTGTTTACAATAGCCAAGAGTTGGGACCAGCCCAAATGTCCATCATCAGATGAGTGGATAAGGAAACTGTGGTATATCTATGCAATGGAATGCTACTCTGCTATAAAAAAGAATGAAATGTTAGCATTCACAGCAACATGGATGGACTTAGAAAAAATTATATTAAGTGAAATAAGTCAGGCACAGAAAGAGAAATACCAATGTTCTCACCTATTTGTGGGAGCTAAAAGTAAGTAAATAAATAAATATACAAGCAAAAAGCAGGGGTGGGGGCTGGAAGAATACACAACAATCACAACAATTCCTTGAACTTATTAGACAAGTGAACAGATATGATGTTGAGGGTGGGGGGAGAAGAAGTGGTAAAGGGACATGAAAATCAACTACATTGTGTATTGATAAATTAAAATAAAAAATAAAAATTAAAAAATAAAATTAAAAAAATAAACACTGAACTATTTAGGGATAAAGGGAACAAAAGGTGCAAGCATAAATCAATGATGACTTAAATCCAATAAAAAAATATGCATCTGTAAAAAGAACCAAAAAACCAGAAAGCAATAAACAAACAAACAAAACAAAACAGAAGTGTATTGCTGAATCCTCATCTTTAATGGTTGCATCATTGTTCATGATCTATGTATACAGTAGTTTTCTTTTATCTTTTGCAGTTTTGCTTTATTTTTATTTATTTATTTTAAATTTATTTATTAATATTATTATTTTTTTACATTCCAAAGTGTTGTTGCAGAGCACTTGTGTGGGGGAGAGGGGAAAGGGGAAGGAAATAGGGTGGAAGGAAGAGGAAGGAACAGGGGTGTGGTCAAGGCCGACGGCCCCCCTCATTCTGGCAGAGGAGATCAGGGCATTTCCAGTGGTGGCTCAGTCATTGCTGGGCTGGATGCAGATGTCAGAGGTGTGTGGCTGAATCCCTCAGTGCCCTCACTGCTCTGGCTTGGGAACCTAGGATGTTTCCAGTGGTGGCCTGGTGGTCATTGCTGGGCTGGTTGCAGATGTTGGGGGGGCATGTCTGAGGCCCTCGGCCCCCCATCATCCCAGCTTGGGAGCCCAGGGTGTTTCTGGTGGCAGCTTGGTTGTCATCATTGGGCTAGTTGCGGATGTCAGGGGGCATGGCTTAGGCCATCAGCCCCCCACTGCTCCAGCTTGGGAGTGTGGGGTACTTCTGGCGGCAGCCTGGTGTTCGTCACTGGGCTGGGTATGGTCCTCAGGGGGGTGTTACTGAGGCCCATGACCTGCACCCTGGCTTGGGAGCCCTGGGGGCTTCCAGTCCTTCTAGGTTTTACAGATGTTCTTTGGTGATATTAGACCTTTACTGGTTAATATCAAACTTTGTCTGTGATCTGTGGATATTTTGTTTTTTTGTCCAGTTCTGTGTTGGATTATTCACTGTTCCCACCACTTAAACTCTGCAGTGGAACTAATGATTTTCTTACTTCTAAAATGTAGGAACTTCCTGTGGGGACCAGCACTTGAGCCCCGTGGTTGAGCTAAATTGCTGCTTTGCTGCTGATTCTCTGGGGAAGGCTTTTTGAGCAGCTCAGGTTTTAATGGTTGACCTTATAAGCACTTCCAGGTCTTGTGAGGTCCAGTACACCTGGGGTGTGTGGAAACTCTGGTCTGGGCCTGAGTCTTTTCAGCAAACTGCACCCCCTGCAGTTCTATATTCCTGACCAGTCTCCACTGAGTGGTCCTGTGCTGATTGGGGGGCAGATCAGCTGTCCATGCTGTGCCCAATGTCCCCCTGGTGGCCCATCTCCCCCAGTGCCCATACTCCAAACACTTCCCATGGAGTGGGTCATGCACCAGCCCCTTGCAGTGACTCACCAGCCTCTGAGTGGCTCCATTTTTTAGTTGTCTATGGGCTCTCGCTCCTATGTGGGTCCATGGGAACCCTGTTACTGGTCTTGCTGGCCTGGGGGCCACCAAGGCCCTCTTTTCCACTGCCACCTCCAAGCAACTTCATATGAAGGGCACAGCTGTGGCTTCCGCCAGCTCCTGCTCCATGTGCTCACCAGGGCCAGACTTGAAGCAGTCGGGGCTTGAGATGGTTGGAATGGTCCTTTCTTTCTCTCATCGTGGCTTCTCCTGCCTTTGCGAACTCTGTAGGTCTCTCATCCTCTTCTCCCGAGCTCTAGCGGCTCCAGTTTGGCTGTCATTGCTTTTTAATAGTTGTAAATTGGTTGATTTGTTGGAGAGAGTGATGCTGGAGACCGTCTATTCTGCCATCTTGACCAGAAGATACATGGTAATTTTCTTAACTAACCTCCCAGTGTGGTCACCTAAGTTATTATGATTTTTTGTTTGTTTTATATTCAAAATTCAAGAAGTAACCATATAGATATATAGAGTTTCACTTTTTCCCTAAGTGCTTTCTGTTCATTTGTGGATCAGCAACTCCTCCTCCTCCTCCAAATTGGCAGAAGCAGGCTCCAGAGTGATCTTGGAATAGAGGAAGAGCCATTGAGGAAGCCACATTTGATGGCCGCTCTGAGCAGGTGAGATCGAAGAATGGAGCCTCATGGAGGCAGTTCTGATTCAGCACACAAAAGTATGTTTCAAAAGACTGTATTAAATAAATAGCATAGATGAGAAAGTGTGCTGAGAGTTGTATAGCACAATAATTTTTAAAACAAATACTGTTAGTATGGTGTAATTGTGGAAGTAATTAATTGGTGAATTCCTGTGTCTTGACTGTGTTTGTACTGAAGCTGGATGAATAACTTTCAGTAATTACTAAGTCTTTTGGGTCCTGGGTGCATGT
The DNA here is from genome assembly GCF_000696425.1 of Galeopterus variegatus. Lineage (NCBI taxonomy): Eukaryota > Metazoa > Chordata > Mammalia > Dermoptera > Cynocephalidae > Galeopterus > Galeopterus variegatus. The sequence goes on along the minus strand of NW_007727808.1, from coordinate 111,087 downwards.
TTGACCAGGCTGACCTCTTAAATATCATTTTCCTATGTATCTAACATTTCAAGGTGGAGCTAGTATTGACCTTGACTTCGACATCACCACCACGTCCCTAAATCTCTTACCCCCGAAGGTATGTATTCTTTAGTAAGGGATTTTTGAAAACCTTAATTTTGGCAGATTCTTGGCAGGTAAGCAGAGGGAGAAATTTGGGGGTGAGGAAGCCTTTCAGTGTCTCCTTTAAATCACAACTTTCCTAATATCTATTTATGAGGTAAGTTTCCAACTCAAATATCATGGGTCTCAAATGGGACTAACTCCCAACCACCTCCTAGGCCTGCACACTTCCAGAATTTTAGCCCATAAAATGTGCTGGCTTTGGTGGTCACTGGATGGATGGAGAAGCAGCAGCAGTAAGAAGAAACATGCACATTCCAGTATTCCATTATATCCCAGCTATAAATCATGAAAAGATAGAATATTTTAGACGTCAAGACACATGTAAGTAAAGGTCGTCAATCCCAAGCACGGGGGGATAGACGCTCTTGTAATAGTTAATTTCTCACAATAGCCTAGGAACTGGGACCAGCCAGCATGCATGCACAATCTCACCTACAGTGTTCTTAGCCCTGTCCACACAAGTAAATCAAGGGAAAGAAGCATTACCCCACCAAGAAAGACACCTTCGTTGTTGCAGAGTGAAGATCTGCACTTGAAAATTTATTATTTCCCAGGATAGAAACTTTCTTAAATAAACTTTTGACTTTTTAATTAAAAAAATAGTGGTCATGAATAAGGAGAAAAATACGTATATTTTCCCAGAGGCCAACTTTTTGTAACTATATTGGTCCCTGAGCCATTCTTGGAAAAATATGCTGAAATAAAAACAAGATAATGTATGTTCCAGTGCTTTGAAGAGGTAAAGACTGTCCATGTTTAGCAGTGACAGTGATGGTCTTCGCCTTCTCTGACCTGTAAAATCCTCGGGGTGTGGGGAAGAGCTTTGGAAAAGAAAGGGTCCCAAAGAACAGAAATAGTTCTCATTTGCCAGCAGCCCTTGTTTCTTTTTTAAGGTATGCCATACTGTCAAATAGTATGTGATTATCTTCTTTTCAAAGTATTTGCAATGGTTTTCTGTAGCCTAAGGCTGGTGCTTTTAGCTGGAGTACTCTTACCTCAAGGATTCTTCAGCTATAAGTACAGGGGTACTTAAAACTTTATGATAAGACATCTTCTTGGAACTTGGATTTTCTGGAAGTTTTGGTAAAAGAAAATCATAATTGTTATAGTACAATGAAAATAAATACTATGGAGTAGAATACAACATTCTTGTACATTATTTCATCAAAAAAAATTCATATACATTGTTAAGATAAACTTCAAAAATTCCTTTTGCAGCCAAAGGAGATGAGAGCACTTAAAGATTCTTGCCACCCTTAGGGATGGAAATTTTTGAAAAGTATTAACCTAATGCTTTTCTCCCAGCCTGGTATTCAAAATCCTTCATGATATGGTCTCATATCCCTCTTTGAACTTTTCCCACTATGCTTCTATCTGAAATCTGAAGTCCCGCTGGCTAGTCCACCCCATCCTGCTCCTCCAGGCATGCCAGGGTCTACACAGTGCCTCACTCAGCATCCCTCCTAGAATGGTCCTGTACCTCTCCTCTGCTTCTGGTTCTCGAAGTTCAGCTCAAGTCAGCTCTTCTGCAACCCCAATCCACTAGTGGTTATCCTCTCCTCTCCACCATATTTACTGTTCTTTTCATGTGGTTTGCCATTAGTAGCAAAATACATTGCTTGGTTTAAAAATATAGTTTTTATGTTTTGCTTGTATTTATTTTCTTTCCAACTTAGACTAAATATTTCTAGAAAAATATTTCTTTTAATATTCTTCATAACTCTTGAAAGTGTCAAGCATGTAAATTAGAGGTCATGGAGTCTGGATTTCATATTTTACAGATTAAGAAATTGACCACCAGATGATCAAGTAAGAGAAAAAAAGAGAGAAAGCCTGGAGGAGAAAACAAAAGAGTGACTTATATTGAGTCTTTCTCCTTTTAGTTTTTTGTACAAATTAGCTTTACATAAAGCCCTTAGGAAATGGGGGCAGGTAGGGGAGAGAGAGACTTTCACCATAGCTTATGGCACAGGGATTGGGTCAGAAATATGGAATTTTGTTTGATGGATTGTTTCATTCTGGCCTCGGGATTTTCATGTTGATCTGGAGGCAGTCTGGGACTTCCGGCAGCAGGAGGAACAGCATTTTGTGATCTCCCTCATCCGTGACAAGCACTGGTTTGGTCCTCACTGTAGCACGGGCTTATTTTCGGAGTTCTACCTGTTCACACGCAACACCACAAAACCCACACCAACTCTCTGAAGCCTTCTTTACAGTTACCTTCATGATTACGACATCACCACTAAATCTGTTTGGGTGTCCCAAGCTTCCTTTATGTAGAGCGATGTCATCCCAGGGCTTGGTGGCAGGTAAGAGTAGAAAGAAACGTGATTGGTGGGGATGGACAGTGAGACTCGGGGCTGCTGGTGCATGACCTGAGAGGGCAGGTGAGGTGTGAGGACAGGTCGTTCCTTCCTCCTTCTCTTCAGAGGATAGTAGCATGCACTTACGTTATGAGCAATGGTATATGCATGCACCTTATATTCATTAACTCATTTAATCCTCATAGCAACCCTAGGTGATAGAGGCCATTCTAGTTAGAAACTGGGGGGCCAGAAATGTTATAACTCACTCCCATCAGCCAGCTTCATAGGTTTCGTTTCCAGTGTTTGAACCCAGAAGTCCAAGCTCAGGGTCTGTGCTTCCATCTCCAACACAACAGTGCCTCTCAAAGGTGGCATTTAATGTGGAAGTACATTTAATATATAAGAGAAGTTCAAGTCAGTGCAACTTAAAATTACGGACTCATACCCTGTTACTGATTTAAATGATTTCTGGAATCTGGATTTGGTCACGTATCTACACACAACTTTAGAGAACTCACGGAGAAAAACTGAAGTTTCAAAGCAATACACAGTTGAAACATCTACCTAAGTCAACATTCAGATACGCCTTTTTAGCCTAAGAAGATGAGATGATGAAGGCTTTGTGAAAGGACGTAACATTTGTTAATGGAAGAGACCTCAGTTGCTCATTTACAGGAGCCTTTGTTGAAATATCAGATATAAAATTTACTTCTAAGTGACTCAGACTGATGAACATTTATCTTTCCTTTTCCTGTGAGAGAGAGGCTCTAGAGCAAACAGCAGTTATAACGCCATGAAAGGCGTATTTTCAGAGAATTTGGTGTGTGGCGTAGGGCGAGAGGCCACACCAGTGGTCCAGCATGACTTGCAGTCCGACTCAGTGCAAAAAATATTTGTTGAGAGATTCATTGAGAATTTATGACTGAGCAGAAAAAAAGTTGAGAGATGGAGAAATGGGAAGTGACTTGTAGTTTGGAGTCAAGGAGGCAGAGATAATGGAAGCAGTGTCAGTGAGAGATGTGGGCAGGGTGGGGTGGGGGGACAGAGACCCAGGAGGGCACAGGCTAGGTACCTCCAGCGCCCGGCACCTCATAAATCCTCGTCAAGTGCAGAGTAAGAGCTTGCCATTTCTGTTCTGGGAAAAAGGAATTACTTTTAGAGAAAGGTGATGTAGTTGGTTTTGTACATGACTTGGCGGCAAGGACAGTGGATTCGTTTGCCAGGGCGGCCACAACAAAGTATTGCAGACTGGATGGTTTAAACTACGGAAACGTATTTTCTCACAATTGTGGAGTGTAAAAGTTCAGAACTAGGTGTTGCCAGGGTTGGTTTCTTCTGAGATCTCTCTTATTGGCTTGCAGATCGTAGCCTTCTCCTCGTGTCCTCACATGGCCTTCCCTTTGTATGTGTCTCTGTCCTAATCTCTTTTTAGAAGGATGCCAGTCATATTGGGTTGTGGCCCACCCATATGACCTCATTTTACCTGAATAGCCACTTTACAGGCCCTATTTCCTAATACAGTCATGTTGTAAAGAATAAGGGTTAGGACTTCAACATATAAATTTCAGGGGGACACAATTCAACCCATTACATATGATTATCCAAATACATATATTGAAAGCAGCTGGAAATGTAAGATTATAACGTGGGGAAGAGGTCCAAGCTGAAGAGAGTGACTCAGAGAATTTAGAGTGGATGATAAAGCCTGAGACGTACAGCGTCCTGCATCGCAACTTGCTCCAAATAGAAAAAAAAAAAAAAAAAAAAGAACAAACATGGGAGTTTCTCAGATAAGATTGTGGGAATGACTAAATCTAGGTGGTTCCAGGGAGCTAAGTCATCACTAGAGTCACAATCCAAACAGTGCCTACAGAGGATCCCGAACTCCACCCCACTTTGTGGGTTTCAAGGGTCAGTTTTAGTCAACTGAGCCTCACCACTTTGCACACCAAGCAGAGACTCACGTTGCAAACCAAAGTGCTAAGTCCCTGACTACAGGAGAGGCATTTGCGCTCACAGCTGGGTTTATTTTATTTAAAGACAAAGGAAGCTCACAGTCCCTTCAATCCCCACATCTTTGACTTTCCTCTCTACTGCAATCCTGCATTGGTATGGTTGGTCCACGTAGCAGGATTATTAGATCAGCAGCGTTCTCAGAGCAACTAACTCTAGGATTTGTGCCAAATCATGGTTATTATGGCGCTGGTATTATAAAGGTGAATCCAGGGAGTGCTCAATGGGCTTAGTGAGAAGGAAAACAAAATCATCTACAGTTGCACTTTGCTAGCAGGAAAAGCCATATCACCCTCCTTTTCAAAGCAGTGAGGTTCACTGTAAGGGCCTCAGGAAGACATGGCTCAGAAACAAAGTGCAGAAATTAAATATAATATCAGTACCCTGTAAAGGCTTCTCCTTATGGGTAAATGGAGACCTTCAAACATGGCTTGTGATGGAGTTTGGATGTATTGTCCTCCCAGAACTCATGTGGAAATCTGACCCCCAATGTGGCAGTGTTGGGAGCTGTTTGAGTCATGGGGGTGGATCCCTCATGAATGGATTAATGCTGTCCCCAGGGGGTGGGGGTAGCGAGTGAGATCTTGCTCTATTGGTTCCTGCAAGAGCTGGTTGTTTAAAAGACCCTGGCATCTCCCTGCTCTCTCTCTCTCTCGCTTCCTCTCACCACATGATCTGTTGTACCCACTGGCTGCTGCCACTTTCTGCCATGGGTAGAAGCAGCCTGAGGCCCACACCAGATGCAGCTGTCCCAGAATCATGAACCAAATAAACCTCTGTTCTTTATAAATTACCCAGTCTCAGATGTTCTGTTATAGCAACACAAAATGGACTGATACAGCAATCTGGTCCCTGCCAAACTCCCCAGCCTGGCTTCTTGGCACTGGACAGTCATCCTCCTCTTGCCAGCCATGCCCTGTCCTGCCCAGCCCACTGACTTCACCATCTTCAAGACTGCAGCTTGAAGATGATGCCTTAACTGAAGCTCACACCAGCATGGGTCCTCCTGAGTAAAAAATATCCTCTCACTGTTATTGTTAATTCTTATTTCAGCCCCATGTTGTTTGTCCTTCATGACACCTACTGAGCAGGACTATTTGATGATGTCTAGCCACTGCACAAGACAAGGATTTCTATATGGGCAGACATCCCATGCACTGTATTCACCACTATACTTGGTGTCTAGGACAGTGCTGATCAAAGCCACCATGGGATCAGTATTTGTTTAACTGCTTCTGTGTAGGGACCTGACCTGTCTTTTCAGCACCACAGGTTTGTTTGTATGTTTGTTTGTTTGTTTTAATAGCAAGTGGCATGATATGGTGGAAAGACCACAGTCATAGAGTGTACTGGATTGAATTATGTCCCCCCAAAATTCATTGAAGCTTGAATTGTGTCCTCCAAGCTTTGTGTATTAGAAACTTAGTCCCCACTATGACTGTTAAGAGGATGGGAAACCCTATGATGGTAATTGAAAGGTGGAGCTTTGAAGAGGTGATTAGATTGTAGGACCGTGCAGTAGTGAATGGATTAAAAATGGTTGTCAGGGGCGTGGTTCTGAGGGCTTCAAAAGGAGAGAGAATCTCTCTCTTGCTCTCTCTCCTCTCTCTGCTTCCACTACCTTGCAGTGTGAGACCTCTGGGTCATGGTCACCACCCCCAAGACCCTTATTAGATGTGTTCCCTGGACTTTGGACTTCCCAGCCTCCAAAACTGCTGAAACTCCAAATAAATTTCATATTCTTATAAATCACCCAGTTCCAAGAATTTTATCATAAGCAACACAAATGGACTAATGGGTGCCTGATGTTAAGGTCTTGCATCTTTGATCTGTCAGCTGGACACTCACTTTCCCTTGAAAGTGCTCCCTTTACTGTGTGGTGCCACTTTCTTGGGATTCTCCTCTGAATCTCCAGACACTTCCTCAGTTTTCTTTTCTCTGCCCCCAGAGCACCATTCTGTGTCCTTTCCTCATGTACACCCTTTTTATAGGGCCGGCATTGTCTCCCACAGTTTCAACAGCCCACACCTGCATTCTCCAGCTGCCTCATTCATGTCCCCACAGCAGCACCATGAGAAAGTTCTGTCACTAACTCCAGAGCCACACTGGAGTGGTGTTTGTCCCTCACTTCTAACTCCTGCATATTTTGAGGCTTAAGGTAATAATTTAATGAATTGTTTATAGTTTGTTTTTTACTTATCTTTTTTGGCCGGTGGCCACTATGGGGATTCAGACCTTGGTGTTACCAACACCTCACTGTAACAAGTGAGCTAACTGGCCAGACCTGTAGTTTATGTCTAATCACTGTGGGAAACATATTTGCCACATATCAGTTCAGGTTCACTTATTTTTAAACTTATTTCACTTTTTTTCTTTGAATCTATAATCTGTAGTATACAGCTGCATAAATCACCTGTTCCAAGAACACCTTATGTTTCACTGAGTGATCTCAGAGATCCGGGAACCCTTCTAGTCCATCCACGGGACTTCTCGAGTTTAAATATAATATTCTGCAATCAGATACCTAGACAACTTCTCAGGACAGTGGAATCCATAGAGAGGGAGATCTGTGCCCTTACAATAACTCAAAGAAGGTTCAGAGAGTGGTGTAAGGAAAGTATGTCATCCAGATGTATTTCTGTTCTGGGAAAGGCCTCCCCAAACTTACTAAAACAATCTGAAATGGAATGGCCTTCCTTAAGAGGGAGGATAAAGACTTAACTAACAATGATCCTGTGAAAATAAAAACTGCCATTCATCAAAGACAATTTTTTTTTTCAAAAATAAGGGTCTGTATTAGTTCAGTTCTATGCTTATATCAAAATATTTGAAACTGGGTGATTTATAAAGAAAATGAAATTTATTGCTTACAGTTTCTGAGGCTGTGAAGTCCAAAGTCCAGGGAACACATCTGGTGAGGGTCTTGATAGTGGTGACAGTGACCCAGTGGTCTTACATTGTAAGATGGTGGAAGCAGAGAGAGCACAGAGAGCAACCTCCTCATTCACTCTCCTTTTAAAGCCCTCAGAACTACACCCCTGGCCGCTATCATTAATCCATTCACTATGGCATGGTCCTATAATCTAATCACCTCCTCAAACCCCACCTTTCAATTATTGTAATAGGATTTCTTACCCTCCACAATTACAGTGGGGATTAAGTCTAAATGAGGTTGGTGGGGGAGGGGGACATCCAATATACAGCAGGGCCACAAAAAATGATTACATTGTAATGTTGAATATAGTAATTATCTTGATTTGAGCATCATGTATTGCACAAAAGGTATTGATATTAAATGCTATACCCCACAGATATGTACAATTAATTATGTTTCAATAAAAAAAAAAAACAAGCCATCAATATCTGTTATTGCAGAGGATTCTATCCTAGGTCATAAATAATCTATCAGTTACTCGAAAGTAACAATAGCATTCTTTTTTTTTTTTTGTTGTTATATCTTCTTCCCCACCCCCCCCAGGTTTTTTGTGTGTGTGTATGTGGGTGAATTAGTTTGTTTGTTTTTCTTTTTTCTTTTTTTTTTTTTCGCTCCCACCAATGAGTGAGAACATGTGGAATTTCTTTTTCTCTGCCTGACTCGTTTCACTCAATATTATTCTCTCAAGGTCCATCCATGTTGTTGCAAATGGCAGTATTTCATTCGTTTTTATAGCTGAGTAGTATTCCATGGAATACTACTCATCAAAGACAATTTTTTAAAAAAATATTTAAATAGCCTCTGCTAAGTCAAGGCATTTTCTTTGATAAAAATGCTTTAGCTACATTTTGAGCTTCACATTGTGAGTTTTTGAGTGATCCACAGGTTATAGACAATATGTGTTTAAGTTACCCTGCAGCCCAAGAGAGCAGGAAAGACACAAAGTCATCAGGCCGCAGTCATGGAAGGCGCGCTGGGCTGGCACTGTGCATCGAGACCTGCTCTGTGATCTGCTTTGCCAACAACTTCTCATGTCACCTGTGAGATCGGTTGCTGCATGGAGACACCGGAGACGAGTTGAGGGAAAAGATAGAGGTTTTGGTGTGGCTCTTGCAGACACCTACCATCTAATAATTCTCACACAACCTTCAAAGTTAAGGCTTAACCTTTTCTTTTCTAAATAGAGAAAGAAAGAAAAGAAAGAATGAATGAAAATATTTTCTGCAGTGACATTATCCCAAATCAGAATTCAGCTGTCTGGCGGGCTTAGACACCCAAAACTAAGATGACAGTGTCTGCTATGAGCCTGATTCATTTGATGTGCAGACAAACCCTTCAAGTATTTACTCAAGCACATTTACAGTTATTTTCTACTATTTGAAATGTTTTCATATTTAATAGTTGAGCCGATTGAGTTTAAAATACAGAAATTAGAATATAGAAATAGGCAGGACTTACTTTTGGCAATGATATAAAATGTTTGAACTTACTTGACAGAAGAAAGAAAAATTAAACAAAAAGTCACATCTCAAAGAACACAGAACAGCTGATGTTGGGAGAAAAGCAGAGAATCTTACACAACACAACACAATAAGTCCTGAGGAAATAATGTATTATAAAGAGAGGAAAAAAACAAAAACAAAAACGAAAAGAAAGAACGCTGTTGATCCTAAGATACCAACAACAATTAAATTTAGAACCTTCTATGAGGAGAGTCCAAATTTTTATTTTTATGTTTAAGGAAGCTTAGCTACTCGTACAATTTTACTATGCTGGTTATTTACTGTTTTCTTTCATCTCCAGGCCCACCCTCTGTTGCTTGGCATGTGGTGCTGAGGCTGAAGACCCCTTGGCACCTTGCTTCTGATTACTGTCTGACAGTGGAGGCACTGGGAGGTGCTGGCAGATGGACGGAGGAAGAGAGAAGGTGCTCCTTCACGGTTGACAGAGCCCATCGCATTTCTCCAGCAGCAGCACTTCTCCAGAGCTGGTTCCAGACCACAGATTCTCCCAACACTCCCAGCCTCTGCCCCAGCTCAGTTCTCTCCAAATTCCCGATCCATGAAATAAATAGTAAAGCTTTAGGATCACTTCTTCTGCCGCAATAGTCACCAGACCCTGGACTTTTTTGACTTGTCTTCATAGTGGGTGTTCAAATAATATTTATTGAGTGAAAAAATAAATGCAGAGACATTACTTGGGAGACCGTGGTGGCAGGAGACCAAAGGTAGTACCCTAAATTTGCATCAAATTTGCCCTAGAATGAAGAAACAATCCAGAAATAGTTCGGAAAATAAATGTCACACATGAAGTATTTTTATTTCCCTCTCTCTTGAGTGAAGAGGAAGGTATTGTTTACCTGATAATTGAGGAAGTCTAGTTGTTGAATATTGACACAAAACAGTAATTTCCACATTTCCCATACTAGCACTTCCAACTCCCTTTTGTTCTTATCCACTTCCAGAGACTAACCTAGATTTTCCTCATGCTATTTCAAGAATTCTAGATATTGTCGTGAATAAATTGAAGTCATACTGTCTCACAATCTCAGAATTGGTAGAATTCTTAAGAGAGAGTAATAAATAAGTTTGTATTTTTAATAGATTAGCCTACAAATTCAAGATGACACTCAGATTTTAAATGTTTATGTGAATACCACAGTAGCAAAAAGCACGCACACCACCCAGATCTTGGTCTCTAATAGCATCCATTAATGAAAGAAACCTGGGCTCCTTGGAGAAATGGCAGATTCTTGGATTGAGGCAGGAAATAGATAAGATTAGTCAAGATAATTTAGTAGTGCCAGAAAGTAAGAAAGTTCTCAAAAAATAAAAGCACACATTGATAGGGGCATGTCAAAGGAACAAAGGAGCCAAATAAGAGTGCTTGATGGCCAAAGTTAGGACAATTTGAGCAAAGAAATAAAGTAGCACTTAATTATAGCTCAAAATATAAAATAAACATCCATGAATTCACCAATATATAAACAAATGATTGAATAAATAAATAAATAGAATAAACAAATTTGCTATGCAAAATAATTCCAAATAATTTACAGATACTCTGCTCTTAAGGCAGTGTAGTGTAACTCCCTACACCTTAAATGAGCTGCATATAGTGAATTCTTTCCAAGAAGTACAGCATAGGGGGGAAGAGAAACTGTACAGTGGAGAAACTGACAAACACCGCCCATATCCAGGTGATCAAAAATAGCATCAGCAGTTGCATGTCATGTGATGGCCTAAAGCCTTGACATGCTGTGATGAGAAGGGTGGTCTTCCCAAAGCACATCACTCTAATCTGATTATGAGGAAAACACCAGAAAAATTTTAGTTGAGGGACATTCTACAAAATGCCTGACCAGTATTCCACAAAACCATCAATTTGATCAAAAACAAGGAAAGTCATAGAAACTGTGATAATCAAAATGAGCCTAAGGAGACATTACTACTAAATATAATGTGGTATCCTAGATGGGATCCCAGAATAGTAAAAAGACATTAAGGGAAAACTGAGAAAATCTAAATTAAGTACTAACTTTAATAATAATATATTCATATTTGTTTATCCATTGTGGCAAATATACCATAATAATTGTATTAGTCTATTTCTGTTGCTTACAACAGAATACCTAAAACGGGGTAATTTATAAAGGAATGAAATTTATTTCTCACAGTTTGGAGGCTGGGAAGTCCAGGGTCCAGGCAACACATCTGGTCAGGGCCTTCTTTTTGGTGGTGACTCTCTACAGTGTCCCATGGAGACCTGGGTGTCACAGGGTGAGAATGCACCAAGCAAGAGGGGGTTAACCGACTCACTTGCTCTCCTTTTAAAGCCATCAGAACCACACTTTTTACTCCATAAATGGATCAATCCATTCACAAGATCACAGTCCTCACAATCTAATCACTTCTTAAAGGCCCCAACTTTCAAATACCATAATTAGATTTTCCCACCCTCTTAGCACTGTTACAGTGAGGGTCAAGTCCTCAACACATGAACCTTTGGGAGGCACATTTAACCTATAGCACTGGTATAAAATCTCAATACTCAGGGAAACTGGGTTAGAATATAGAGGAACTCTTTGTACTACCTTCACAATAATTCTGTAAATCTAAAACTGTTCAAAAATAAAAAGTTTATTTTAAAAATTGCTCACTCCAACTTAAAGAATTGGAAAACAAGATCAATTCAAACCCAAAGTTAGTACACCAAATGAAATAATTGAGATCAGAGCAGAACCAAATGAAACAGAAATCCCAAAAATGATACAACAGATCAATGAAACAAAAATTTTTTTATTTTGAAAAGATAGATAAAATTGACAAACCACGAGCAAGGTTAACTAAAAAAAGAAGAGAGAAGACAAAAATAACAAAAAATAGAAATGAAATAGGTGATATTAGAATTGATACCTCATTAGAGACTACGATAAACAACTATGCACCAACAAATTTGAAAATCTGGAAGAAATGGATAAATTTTTGTACACACAGAAACCACCAAGACTGAGCCAAGAAGATATAGAAAATCTAAATAGACCAATAACAATAAAAGAGATTGAAGCTCTTAGCAGCATTCTCCCAACAAAGAAGATCCCAGGACCGAATGGGTTCACTGCAGAATTCTACCAAACCTTTAAAGAAGAAATAATACAAATTCTGTACAAACTATTCCAAAAAATTGAAACAGAGGCCATTCTCCCAAACTCATTCTGTGAGGCAAACATCACTCTGATACTAAAACCAGGCAAAGATACAACAATTAAAGAAAACTACAGGGCAATATCCCTGATGAATATAGATGCAAAAATCCTCAATAAAATACTAGCTAACAGAATACACCAACACATACACAAAATTATCCACCATGACCAAGTGGAATTCATCCCAGGGATGCAAGGTTGGTTCAACATATGCAAATCAATAAATGTGATGCACCATATCAATAAAATCAAAGATGAAAACCATTTGATCATCTCTAGACACTGAAAAAGCATTTGACAAAATTCAACATTCGTTCATGATATTCTGTATAAATTGGGTATAGAAGGAAAGTATCTCAACACAATTAAAGCCATATATGACAAACCCAATATCATCCTGACTGGGGAAAAATTGAAAGCTTTCCCTTAATAACAGTAACAAGAAAAAGATGCCCACTCTCACTACAGCTATTTAACATAGTGTTAGAAGTATTAGCCAGAGCAATCAGAGAAGAGAAGGAAATAAAGGGCATCCAGACTGGAAGGGATGAAGTCAAACTGTCCCTGTTTGTGGTTGATATGATCCTATATATCGAACAGCCCAAATCATCTACTAAAAAACTCTTAGACGTGATAAAAGAGTTCAGCACAGTAGCAGGATACAAAATCAACACACAAAATCAGTAGCATTTCTATACTCCAACAATGAACTAGCAGAAAAAGAAATCAGGAAAGCTCCTAGCCCATTTACAATAGTCATCAAAAAAATAAAATACCTAGGAATGACATTAATCAAGGATGTAAAAAGTCTTTACAATGAGAACTACAAACCACTGTTGAGAGAAAATAGAGAGGACACAAGCAGATGGAAAGATATCCAATGCTCTTGGACTGGAAGAATCAACATTGTAAAAATGTCCGTACTACCCAAAATGATATACAGATTCAATGCGATCCCCATCAAAATTCCAGTGACATTTTTCTCAGAATTGGAAAAAATTCATCCTAACATTCATAAGGAATAACAAAAGACCATGAGTAGCAAAAGCAATCCTGAGCAAAAAAATAAATAAATAAAGTTGGAGGCATAACACTACCTGACATTAAACTATACTATGAGGCTATAGTCACCAAAACAGCATGGGACTGGCATAAAAACAGATACACAGACCAATGAAACAGAATAGAGAATCCAGAAATCAACCCACACACCTACAGTCATCTGATCTTTGACAAAGTTACCAAGACTACACACTGGGGAAGAGACTGACTGTTCAGCAAATGGTGCTGGGAATATTGGACATTCATATGCAGGAGAATAAAATTAGACCTGTACCTCTCACCATATGGCAAAATCAACTCAAAATGGATTAAAGAATTAAATATACATCCTGAAATAATAAAACTCCTTAAAGAAAACATAGGGGATACACTCCAGGAAGTAGGATTGGATACAGACTTTATGAATATGACCCCAAAAGCACAGGCAACCAAAGGAAAAATAAACAAATGGGATTATATCAAACTACAAAGCTTCCGTACAGCAAAAGAAACAGTTAACAGAGCAAAAAAGCAACCAACAGAGTGGGAGAAAATATTTGCAAAATATTCATCTGACAAAGGATTCACATCCAGATTATATAAGGAACTCAAACAACTTAACAGCATAAAAACAAGTAACCCAATTAAAAAATTGGCAAAGGAGCTGAATAGGCATTTCTCAAAGGAAATCATATGAATGGCCAACAGACACATGAAAAAATGCTCAATGTCACTCAGCATTTGGGCAAATCAAAATCACTTTGAGATACCATCTTACTCTAGTTAGGATGGCTAATATACAAAAGACTGAGAATGATAAATGCTGGTGAGGTTGTAGAGAAAAACAAACCCTCCTACACTGTTGGTGGGACTGCAAAATGGTGTAGGCTTTATGGAAAATGGTATGGCGGTTCCTCAAACAATTACAAATAGATGTACCATATGACCCAGCTATTCCACTGCTGGGAATATACCCAGAGGAATGGAAACCATCCTGCTAAAGGGATACCTATACTCCCATGTTTATTGTAGCACTATTTACAGTAGGCAAGAGTTGGAACCAGCCCAAATGTCTATCATCAGATGAGTGGATAAGGAAAATGTGGTATACCTACACAATGGAATACTACTGTGCTGTATAAAAAGATGAAATACTATCTTTCACAGCAACATGGATGGACTTAGAAAAAAATATATTAACTAAAATAAGTCATGCACAGAAAGAGAAATACTGCATGTTCTTACTTATTTGTTGGACCTAATAAAAATAAATAAATAAATATACAAACAAGTGTGGGGGGGAGACACAATAATCACAACAATTCCTTGAACTTGTTAAGACAAATGAACAGATATGATGTTGATGGAGGGGTGGAGAAGAGAGAGCAGGGAAAGGAGGAATTGGTGAAGGGACATGAAAATCAAGTACATTGTATATTGATAAATTAAAATAAAACAGTAAAAAATAAATACAAATAATAAATTAATAAATAAATAAAAATTCATCACATATGAGTCTGGTGGCAAAACTCAACATGGACTTTCACTATGTGTATAACGGCACTGTTGACTATGGCATTTCCATGACCAGCCGGACAGATAAAAGTTAACCTATACATGTGGCTACTCATAAAGGGCGACATTAAAATCCTGCCAAGCTTGGTGATTAATAGTCAGGAGGCTGCCATAGGAAGGCAGTTCCAAGAATTTAGAAAAAGCATTTTAGTCATCTTCCCACTCTCTCCACTAAATTTAACTCATGGACTACGGATTTCAGTGTAGTGGGACCTTGAAAACAACAGCAAATTGTTCCACAGATGTGGGATGCCGTGGAGCTGAGGGCCACAATTCTCAGAACAAAGGGGAGACATAATTATGGAAAGGGAGTAATGTCTTCACCCTGTTAGGATGGTCTCAGAACATAATAACAACACATAACTCTCCCCATCCCTTCCCACCAAGCCCAGGCCCAGAGAGTCATTATGAAGAATTCAGTGTAAGTATGCCGTGGGTACTAGATTTTAATGTTGCCTTTTAATTTGGGAAACAATTAAAAACACAATTTCAAAGAATAAAAATTAAAGGAGAAACACATCCCAATCTTATTCACATATTTGCAAGAATTTACTGTTCATTTTAGTATCTAAAATAAACTCCTAAAAACTGTGGCACTGATGGAAAAAGCCCATGCAACCCTTGCCAAAGGGACTGTGAAGATAATCTCTGTATGACTTGGGCAACATGTCTATCTTGGAGGACAGAAAAATATAAATCAAGACCTAGAGTTGACCACAGAGAGGTTAAGGCCATCATCCAAGGTGAAGATGATGTTTTAACCATGGAGCTTTAAGGATTTCCACTGGTTCCGGGTCGATTTGCTTTAAAACCAGTGTCCTGAAAGTGAATCCAACTGAATGACCAATTTATTTAACTATTGAATTCAACAAATTTAAACTAGTAAATTGTTGATGTGTTTTTCAAATTTTTTCCTTCACTTAGAACTCTTGGCTCTTCGTCCTCCCACCCCTTGCAGCAGCACTGACCCCACATTTGCTTTCTCTCCAGCCTGTTTTTATGTTTTGTTTTGTTTTGTTTTTAAATGAAAATAGTTGGGCTTTCCTTTAACCACTAATGCAGAAAGAGCTGTGGCATATGGTGTTAGTCTCTGTATGCTTTGGATTGACTGTCCCCCCAGAACTTGACCCCCACTGTGACAGTGTTAGCAGGGTGGGAAATCCTATTATGGTAATTGAAAGGTGGGGCCTTGAAGAGGTGATTAGATTGTAGGACTGTGCAGTAGTGAATGGATTAATAGTGGTGGTGAGGGGCATGGTTCTGAGGGCTTTATTTTTTGTTTTTATTTTTACATTTGTTTTTTTTACACTCTAAGAAGTGGAGCAGTTGTGGGGGAGGGGGAGAAGGGATGGGGGAGGGAATTAGGATTGGTGGTGGAGGAAGGAGGACATTGTCGAGGCACCCCCTTCATTCTGGCAGGGGAGACCAGGGGCCTTCCGGTGGCAGCTCAGTCATCGCGGGGCTGGTTGTGGATGTTGGGGGAGCATGGCTGAGGCTCTTGGCCCCATACTGCCCCGGCTCAGGAGCCTGGGGCATTTCCAGCAGCAACTCAATGTTCTTTGCCAGGCTTCGTGCAGATGTTGGAGGGGCATGGCTGAGGCCCTCAGCTTCCCACCAGCCCAGCTTGGGAGCCTGGAACACTTCTAGCAGTGGCTCAGCAGTTGTCGCTGGGCTGGTTGTGGATGTGGGGGGCCGTGGCTGACGCCTTGAATGCTTTAAAAGGAGAGCCCATGAGAGGTTGTTCTCTCTCTCCTCTGCCATTTTCTGTGATGTGAGACCCCTGGATTACTGTAAAGCCACTACCAAAGAAAATTCACTTGGATGTGTTCCCTGGACTTTGGATTTCCTAACTTCTGAAACTGTAAATAATAAGTTTCATTTTCTTTGTAAATTACCCAGTTCCAAATATTTCGTCATGAGCGACAGAAGCAGACTGATATACTGTGTAAGTGTAAAATTTCTGATAATCTCTGTGGCTGACAGAGGTGCAGAATCCAGGGCAGTGGCAGGACTCAAATCCATGGCAATGGGGACTGGACAGCATAAGCAGGAAGCTATTCACTCCCGTATGAATTGGCCAGGATGGGAACAGCAGGATATAACTGCACGTGCTGCGCAGGGGCTGAAGCAGAATTAAAACTTTGAGAAATTCTCGCTAATTTGGTAGGTAGAATTCTTTTTAAAATTCATCTATTGGCAAAACAGCCTTTTGTAAACTAATCTACTTCTCTTTTGACAATACCCTATTCTCTAATCACTAAAACAAATTAGATTGTTCCGGGACTTATTAAGAATACATAAGACATTAATTAGGAAATAAATTTTTAAATAGCCACGCACATGATTCTATCTCTGATTTTCCCTACCAGCTTACTATGTGCCTTGATAAGAGCGCAGAACTACTTGAGTTCCAACATTTCTATCTATTTAAGGGAAGAGAGGACAGGCCAATAAGTTCAGCTGGTCAGAGCACGGCACTGGTGACATCAAGGTGCAGGGTTCGACCCCTGTACCAACCAGCTGCCAAAAATAACAATAATAAAAGTAATAAGGGAGGAGAGAAGGGGGAGGTGGGGAGAGAAACTTCTTGCTTTTTCTAACTTGTTAATAAAATCAACTTACGGGCCGGCCCGGTGGCGCACTGGATAAGTGCGCCGCTTGGGAAGCGCGGCGGCGCTCCCGCCCGAGGGTTCGGATCCCACATACAGACCGGTTCCCGCTCACTGGCCGAGCGAGGCGCGGGAGCAACGCCGAGGGTTGCGATCCCGTTGCCGGTCCCCGGTCCAGTACGGGGGCCACACTGAGGGTTGCGATCAGTTGCCGGACACGGAAAAAGACAAAAGACAAAATAAATAAATAAATAAATAAATAAATAAAATCAACTTACATGTAACTAGTATCTGCCGTCTTCCTTGAAATGGTCCCACTCTGACCATGAAAGCCTGTTTAAAAGAATGTTGTGACCCTTCAGCTGTAAAATCGGAGAGGAGCTGATAAAGGCAGCGGAAAGTATGCTAGTGACGGGGCAGTAGCACCCCTAAAGTCTGTAGGCTACACTCCCACACCGTCAGAATGATCATATAATGTCCTAAATAACATCACCATGTCCTACCCAACAATCTGTTAAAGGAAGAAGGGAGGGGGAGGCTGGAGGAGGAAGAGACGACAAGAGGGAAGGACTTTGGGTTAAAGTCTTTTGATACAGCCAACGTGGAGCCCAGTGAGCTGGAGGTTACAAGATACGATTTTCCACCTCTTTCCACACTGGTCTCCCTGGGAACGATCTCACCGTTGTTCCCTGAACACACTGTACTTGACACAACCTCCTCACTGTGATCACCCTCCCCCAGTCTGACACTCCAAGTCCCACCCATTTGTTAAAGTCAGGTTTAATGTCCCCTCCTCTCTGTCGTTCCCAACCATCCCAATCTCTTTTCATCTCTCCCTCTCATAAATTTATAGTCAGTTTAGAAAAGAAATTCATAGGAGTTTTCACCTTTTAGTTTGCATAACTTCCCTAGAAGCTAACAAGTGATGAATAAGCAGGACATTATTTCTCACGTGTGCTGTGTCATCAGAGCATGAGTGGCCACTCACATGCAGCGTCCCGCACCTCCTTCTTTTTCCTTTTGCTGTTTCCAGCAGTGCTGCACCTGCCGCAGGTGCTCTGGAAATGCCTGATGGATAAAATATGGATCAATGAACAAATGCACCCCTGGGTGAAGGCATGTTCATCACAGGTGCAGATGCCAATGCAAGGAGCGTGAGGAAAAGCCACAGCAAAGAATCAGGGCAGTTTCACAAAGCCAGTCCCCGTTCTCGCCCACGGAGCCCCCAGCCTTCTTTAGAGATTGAAACTTGGTTTCTTAAAATACAATCAAAGCAAAGAAAGTGAGAGAGGACTTAAAAATAACCAAATAAATAAATGCCTTCATAACCATGGATCCCTACAATTAGCAGCCCTTTATGGACAATGAAAAGTCATAGGAGGCAAACCTAAAATAAGTTTCCTTTCCCAGAGATCAAGAGAAAAATAACCATTGGACATCTTTCTTCAATAAAGTCCACATTTCCAGTAATGAGGAGGCTCTAACAACCCCATTTCCTGTTTTTGTAAAACTTTTTGTCACTGGATTCAGGGGAAAATATCCATCTGGTTGGCTTTCCTATAAAGGTATCGCCCACTCACCGATGCCTTATGCTTTCAAAGCAAGATTCATTAACGTGACTACCAGTTATGCAAAGACTGTACTCACATGGAGGCAGACCTCATGTTTTCTTTGTGTCCTACATTTCCATAAGGGAAGAAAGTTCACTTGCCCAGTACCTCACTTTTTCCCATGACCAAGGGTTTTGGAAAGCACACTTTAAACTGACATGTGGTCAGTTGGAGTGATCCCTGGATTTGGGTTGGTTCAGTTTCCTACAGCAGTCCTGCCTGAGTTGGTACCTTTTAGAAATCTCTTTTGTTATAAACTGAACCAAGATCAATAACGATCTAGATGGCATTGTTTGCCTGTCTTCAGCTGGCAAATGCCCAAACCGTGCATGTGTTCACCTACAGTCCTGTTCTGCCCGCACACTGTGCGGACAGCATCACTGAGAGCGGACCTCCAGCTCCACCTCATGCAAGGGGCAGCCTGGAATTTTGCATCTGGCCATCTGCTTGTGACAGGAATTTTATAGCTTGCAGACTCTTATTTACTATGCCCAGATGTTGTATGATTCTTTGCCAGTAAAGTATATTTTGAAGAATCTGTTTTGAAATAATCTTATGCTTACAGCATGTTTGCTTCAGTCTTTCTCCCTTGCTCTGCGTGTGTGTAAAAATGTTTCTAAACTACCTGAGAGTAAGTTGCAAAGGTAATGCCCCTAACTTTACTGTGCATTTTCCAAAAACAAGGGCATTTTCTTACAAAACCAACGTATAATTTTCCAAATCAGGAAATTTACTTTAGTACAGTCCTGTTATCTAAGCCACAGAACACAGTCATGATCTGCCATTTTTTCCAGTCCGGGATTCAATCCAGGATTCATGTTGCATTTGCTTTTCTTAAATTAAAAATAATTCAAGAAAATTTCTCTGTAAATTAAAAATAATTCTTTGTTCTTTCTTTGTCTTTCATGACCATATTTTTTTTTTAAGAGAAGTGGCCATTTAGCTTGCAGAATAACACCCAGTTTGGGATTTTTGAAGTCTCCTTATGGTGAGATCCACATTTTTTGGCAGGAACAACCACAGCAGCAAAGTTGTAGTGCTCAGAGCAACACCTCAGGAGGCACATAAGAGGTATCCACCTGTCTCATTAACAGTGACGCCGCATGTGCTCACTTTGTCAAGATTTCTCATTAAATTTCCACCCAATGATAACTTTTACCTAAACCAATTATTCCTATGGTGGTTATCAATAAGTGATTTTCTTTTGTTTTTATTTAATTGAAATGTATTGATTGTACATATTTATGGGGTACAGAGTTGTATTTCAATACATGTGTACAATGTGTAGTGATCAAATCAGGGTAGTTAGCAAATCCATCATTGCAAAATCGATCATTTCTTTGTGATGAGAACATTTAAGCTCCTCTCTTAGCCATTTAAAATAATAAATTATTTTTATTTACAGATGCCTAGCACTACTGTACCCTAATAGAACTTATTTTTCTTATCTAGCTGTAATTTTGTGCTCACTGACCTCTCACTACACCCCCTCTTTCCTTCCCTTTTCCACCTTAGTAACCACAATTCTACTCTCTAAAGGTTCTACTTATTACTATTATAGTTGTTAGTTCCCACATATGAGGAAGAACATATGGTATTTCTCTTTCTGTGCCTGGCTTATTTCACTTTGCATAATGTTCTCCAAGCTCATCCATGTTGCTGCAAATGGCAGAATTTCATTCTTTTTTATGGCAGAGTAGTATTCCATTGTGTGTATGTATGTATCACATTTTCTTTATCTAATCATCTATTGATGGACATTTAGGTTGGTTCCAACTTTTGGCTCTTGTAAATAGAGCTGCAGTAAACATGGGAGTGCAGGTATCTCTTCATCATGATGATTTCCATTCCTATGGGTACACACCCAGCAGTAGGATTGCTGCGTCATATGGCCCCTCTATCTGCAGTAGTTTGCGGAACCTCCACATTGTTTTCCATAATGGCTGCACTGATTTTGTGAATATATCATGCCATTCATATTTATTATTGCCATTCTACTGCAAAGAAGAGCTTTCCCCTCTTGTTTATTTATTTACTTATTTATTTGATTATTTATTTATCCATTTATTTATTTTTTAAATTTTCATATTTACTGCGAATTTGTGGACTTTTATTTTAGGGGTTAAAAGCCGATTATTATTTATTTTGATGCTCAAAGTACTTCAAATTTGGCTGGGAGGGGCCAGTTCAAGTTGGTTCCTATGTCCTTTTCACATACCTCACCGTTCTTTGAGCACTTCCTTACTTTTTAGCATAAAAATATACTCCAGAATTATCATGTACATTTTCAGCTCCAGCTTTGGAATTACTGATTGATTTTTTTTTTCCTTTTTTGTATTTTTTTACTGACCGGTAACAGGATTGCAACCCTCAGTGTTGCGCCTGCACCGTGCTCAGCCAGTGAGCGGGAACTGGTCTCCACATGGGATCCGAACCCTCGGCGGGAGCGCCGCTGCACTCCCAAGCAGCGCACTCTCCAGTGCGCCACCGGGCCGGCCCATGATTGATTTTTTAAAGGGTTCCTAATTCCTTTTATTGGAAAGTAGTGCTTAAAATCCAAGATCTGGGGCTAGGTATGTTAGTTACTATTGACAGTGTTTCCATTCCAAGAAACTCTCAGTGGACAGAGTTTTTAAAAAAGGTTTGTATTAATTTTTTTAATTGAGAAACTTCTATTAATATTTATTTGAAATTCTATATACATGCCCTCAATTCTCAAAATGAAAGCCATATAGAACCTCATGCAAAATAAACAAAAACATTTAAAAAAATTCTATTCAATCCATATTAGAAATATTTCAATACATCAGGTAGAAAAAGTAATTCAAAATTGAATTTAACATTACACTGAATAACAGGAGAATTAAACTGGACTCAAGAAAACATAAATCTGTTAAAACATACACACACACACAAACTTGGTTTGTAATCTAAACCCACTAAAAGTTATATATATATATTTTTTTCCTTTTTGTCTTTTTTCGTGTCCGGCAACGGATCGCAACCCTCAGTGTCGCGCCCGTACCGGACCGGGACCGGCAACGGGATCGCAACCCTCGGTGTTGCTCCCGCGCCTCGCTCAGCCAGTGAGCGGGAACCGGTCTGTATGTGGGATCCGAACCCTCGGCGGGAGCGTTGCCGCGCTCCCAAGTGGTGCACTGTAGTAGTGCGCCACCGGGCTGGCCCCTAGAAGTTATATTTTTTAAGGTTAGTGATATGAATAAATCTTTGGCAACTGTGATCAAATGAGAGAGGCACTAAACACGAATAAAGAGGGAACTTTTCATGGAACTTAATAAACTATTTCTAAAATTCAAGTGAAAGAGATACGTGCAAGAATAACCAAGACAACGTTGAAAGTGAAAACAAAAAACAGGGAAATCTTGTCCTAGCAAATATCGAGATGTCTTTTAAATATCAGAGCAATGTGGGAATAGGACAAATAAACACTAACAGTCTGATAGAACAGATGGGAGAGTTTGAAAGCAGAATCCATATACACAAAGAAATTTCTCATATGACGAGAGTAGCCTTTATATTGAAGAGAAATTCTAACAACTTAAATGGTTTTGGAAAAACTGGCTAAGCATTTGGAAAAATTTTAAATTAATCCTTAGTTGTCAACATTCACAAAAATAAATTTTATATGGATTATAAACCTACATATAAATATGAGAAGAAATATGGGATAATTTATTTAGCAACACGGAATATGGTTCCATTCTTAAACTGGACACAAGAAACAATTGACATAATTAGAAAACATTGAAAACATTGAGTTTAATAAACTTTTAAACTATGTAAGGCAAAACACAAGATCAAACAAAAAACCATGAGTCATAAACTGTAGGAAATGTTAGTTGTAATAGCTATAACAAAAAATATTTTCTTACAAATCAATACAAAAAAGCAAAGAAAAAATGCTCAAACAATCTATAGAAAAACTGGCAACAAATATGAAGAAGCAATTGAAGAGGAAAATACACAAAAGGCCATTAAACATATAAAAATTAAAGATGTTTAGTCTCTCTAGTGGTCAAGAAAAATGCAAATAAAGATGAAAGTAAACCCTTTTCACCCAACACACTGGCAACAATTTAGAAGTGTGATAACAGAAAATATCGACGAACACATGGGAACTGGTTATTACTGGTTTAAAACATAACAGTGTTTATTAAAAGAAAAAGTGCATACCTATGTCTCAGCAATCTACTCTCAATATCTGCTCTGGAGAATCACTTGCAATGTTCAAAACAGTGCTGTATGAGTCCATTTCTGTTGTTCATAACAAAATACTTGGAACTGGGTACTTTGTAAGAAAACAAAATGTATTATTTACAGTTTCAGAGACTGGGAAGCCCAAAGTCCAGGTAACACATTTGGTGAAGGCCTTCCTTGATGGTGGCTTCAGTGACACAGGGTATCACATTGAGAGATGGTGGAAGCAGAGACAGAGAGAGACTCTCACAGGCTCTTCTTTTAACAGCCTCAGAACCATGCCCATGACCACCATTATCAATCCACTTATTAGGGAACAGTCCTCAAAGCCTAATCATCTCTTCAAGGCCCCACTTTTCAATTACCATGGCAGGATTTCCCACCCTCTTAATAGTCACAGTGGTGATCAAGTGCTTCTAACACAAAACTTGGGGGACACAATTCAGTCTGTATCATTCAGCCCCTGATTCCCAAAGTTTATGTCCTTCTCACAGGTAAATACATTCATTCCATCCCCTAAATCTTGTTTCAACTCAAAAGTCCAAAGTTCAAAGTCCCATCTATGAAATCAAAGCAAGTTATCTACTTCCAAGATACAATGGTGGGATAAACATAGGGTACATATTCCCATTCAAAATGGAGACATAGGCCAAAAGAAAGGGGTAACATGTCCCAAACAAGTCCAAAACCCAGCAGGGCAGGCATCAAATTTTACAGCTGGTGAATCACGTCCATAGACTCCATGTTCAATGTCCTCTGCATGCTGGTGTGGGGGTTGGATCCCACATCTTTGGGCAACTTTACTGCTCTGGCCTTCCTGGTCTCTGGCCATGCTTCAGCTTTTGTAGGCTAACTTTGCACTCTTGTAGCTCTACAGGTCTGGGGTCTTTGTGGCAATCCCATTCCCATGGCTCTACTAGGCATGGCCTATGAGGGGTTTCTCTGCTGCAACTGTGATCCCACTTTTCCTCTTGGCATCACTATAGTGAAGACTGTACACAGTAAATCTGCCCCTGAGACAGATTATTCCTGGGCCCCCCAGGCTTTTCCATACATCCTTTGAAGTCGGCTGGAGGCTGCCAAGCCTTTCCAGCTCTGGCATTCTGCAAGCCTGCAGACCTAACACCACGTCGATGCCTCCAAGGCTTCTGGCTAGTATTTTCCAAAGCTGCAGGTCCAGCCACATCTGGGGCCAATTTAGCCCAGGCTGGAGCAGCAAAAGTAGCTGGGGTGCTGGTGCTGGGAGCAACTTCCCAAGGTGGCCCTGGGCAGCGAGCCTGTGCAGGGTCACCTCAGGCCTGTTCCCAAGACCCTTCTGTCTCCCTAGGCCTGTGGCCCTGTGATGGTAGAGGCAGCCTCCAAGATCTCTGAAATGCCTTCAAGGTCTTTTTTCCCTTCTGTTCATAATCCCTTTCTTCTGTACTCATCTCCTTAGAAAAGGGTCACCAAGCTACACCCTTGTTGTGTGGCCACGCTGAGTTTCCCAATTATTTTCCTTCTGTTTTCTTTTGAATTATAAATTCTGGCTTTACCTTGTGCCTTTTCTGCCATAACTCAGGCTGTTGCAAGTATCCATGTGAGGTCCTGAATCCATCGCTGCTTAGAAATGTCTTCTGCCAAATACCCTGGGTCAGCATCTTTAAATTCCATATTCCATAAAATTTGGGGGCATGAACAGAATGTATCCAAGTTCCTTGCCAATTCATAGCAAGGGTGATCTTTGACCCAGTTGCCAAAAAAACTTCTTATCTGTATCTGAGATGTCCTCAGTATGGCCTTTACTGTCCATGTTTATATCAATGTTCTGCTCACTGCCATTTAACCAGTCTCTAAGAAATTCCAAACTTTCCCTGGTTTTCTTATCTTCTAAACTCCCACCAGCAGCTAGGCTTTGTCCTAGAATTTGCTCCTCCAAATTCTACAATGATTTTAATTGCAGATTTATTTGTTATAATGAATTATTGGAAAAATCCTAAGTGTCCATCAGTATGAGAATTACTATCAAATCCTGTAAAACAGTTATCATGTATATACCTCTAAGACACATTGTTTGGTGAAAAAAAAATTTCAGAGTGAAATATACAATATTCTTTTTTTTTTTTTTTCCTTTTTGTCTTTTTTCGTGACCGGTAACGGGATCGCAACCCTCGGTGTCACGCCCGCACCGTGCTCAACCAGTGAGCAGACTGGTCTCTATATGGGATCCGAACCCTCGGCGGGAGCACTGCCGCACTCCCAAGCGCAGCACTCTACCGAGTGCGCCACCAGGCCGGCCCTATAATATTCTTTATGTAAAAAAAAATCACAACAAATACGAATTCTGCAGTACAAACAGATGCATGTAAACATATAGAAAAATATTTCTGATACACTTCACACAGTATTAAAATGCCTGAATGGATTAAGGTATATCAGAATAAAGTTTCACGTATGAGTGCATCACCCAGTCAAAGCTTTAAACTGGATGGAAAAGGCTCAGATAAAAAGGAGAAAACATGTGACTCTCCCATCAAATGCCCATGGGACTGCCATTAAGGGGGAGAGAGAGAGAGAGAGATGGGGAAGGAGGCCCAGGGAACTGAGAGAGCAGAGGAATAGCTAAACGACAGCGTAGAAAGTAATTGTGCCTACTGTTGTGAAGTAAAGACCACAGGCTAGCACTTTTGAAATCTGACTTTTGTCATTTACCTGCTTTCAAGAAGAAATGAGGTACGAAGCTCCCAAGCCGCATCTCATTCTAAGGCATTGTGTGTAGATGCTCTGATTTACCTAAGAGTGCAGTCCATGATTCCCCCAACCCCCACCAGCATTCCAGGAATTGTTTTGGAATCCACAGAATTGTTAAAAAGTAAAAACAACACCAAATAATATACTGTTCCAGATATTTTTCATACCTAGTTATTTATTGCCTGCTTCCTTCATAAGCTCCATAATGAAGACAGGGACTTTCTGTTCTCACCAGCCTATTCCCAAAACCTGGCACAGAGACAGGCACCCTCACGATCAAAGGTTTGACTCCTATCTATGAATTTTAAGACAGAAAGATTCTGCACCAAGTTACTAGTGATATTTCATTTCTGAGGGATGGCAACATTTCTTTTGTAGTCATTTTTCACATGATCTGTCTTTCCAAGATCATTTGGAAAAACCATTTTTCTCAGGAAATCAAAGATAAACCCTGTCCCTTGGTGGTGGTGCTGGTGGTGGGGTGTTTGCAACAGGGCCAGGTGGGGCCCCGCAGGGGTTATCAGTGGAGCAATGAGAACAGATAATATGTGTATGAAACACAATCCAAGTGTACATCTTGAAAAAGAGGCGTGATGGTAAATGAAGCCAAATGTGCAGACAGAAAACAAGAGCAGCCACAGTACACACAGTCAAATACACACGTGAGGGGGATCAGACAGAAGCCTGCAGGTGGAGACAGTTTCAGTGCAGTGTTCATTCAGAAAGACATTCCTGACTTCTTAAGGGATGAAACATTGCATTTTTTGTATTAGCATTTTATCTATCGATTCCAACCATCTCCATGTGCCAACTGCCACACTTAGATGAGAGCAGATGCTCATATTTAAGAGACCTGTGCATCAATATTCTAAAAGTTAAAAACTCAATGGACAAAACTCTAGAACCACTTTTATCAAATTTTCATTGTTGAAGGTACCATCCGTCTTGAGTAAAGGAAATGGTGTTTGTCCACGTTTTAAGTTAACTTTGTACCTTCTAGGTGCTCTTGGGCAAGATGTGGGATATAAAAAAAGCCTCTCAGCTCTCAGTCCCTAAGGAGGGCATGTTCCCCAATGTCCTTCTCAGATGTAGCCGAGGAGGATAATGAAAAAAAGAACTTCTGGAGGATCCCAAAGAACAATCGGCAAAAGAGCACAAACTACCCCCCAGCAGCAGACAAAGGGCCAGGTGCAGGAGCACCCCACACCCCGAGACAGGGGCCTCTGAACATCCGTCCAGTGGAGTCACGGAACTGTGCAGACTCTCTTGACTGTGTGTCTTCTATGCTCCTGTGAAAAGAAGTGCTCAGAATAACCAAAGATTAGTTTCTTGGACTTTCTTTGTCTTAATAGCTCTTAGTGGTCAAAAATTAGAAAAAGAAAATTGGATATTTTCTCCTTTCTCACTACCAGTCAGCAAAAACTTCTAGGTGACAGGAGAAAGTCTTTTTTATCTTTATGTCCCTCTGCGAGGGGTGTCGGGTACTTATTCAATGGAAGCATAAATAAATAGACAATTGAATGAAATTTATTTCAGTGGTTTGAGCTAAAGTTATACCATTTTTGGTGTGTAGAATTCATCTTTCTGATATCAGGTGGAGGAGGATATAATGTAATACCACCTTTTACACACACTTGCACATAAACATTTAGTTTTTTGCGAAGTCTATTGATTTCATCATTTAAATATGCCAAATGCCCCTATTCTTCAACTCCAGTGGCTTAATTTGGAAGCTCATTATCTCTGGCTTGGACTATTGCTATAGCCTGCTAATTGGACTACAGATCTTCCTTACCTCCACCTGAAATCCACCTTCACACTGCCCTCTGAACGTAAAGCAGTTTATGCTACTTTCCTACGAAAGGAAAGTTAGGCTTCAGGTAGAATCAAATTCGACTCCTAAGCAAGTTAAAGGAATTCTCATCTGGGTCTACTTACGTTTTAACTTGTTCTTTGCCAAGCACTAACTTCCTGCATCACTGAGCTCATTGTCTTCCCGTGAACGTGTTGTAAATGAGCTGTTTCACTGCACATACTAATCCTTTAGTAAAGACTTACGCATCTGCCTAAAGATCACCTACATATAACATAATAAGGTACCACTCTACTATTCTTATTCGTTAGGCATTTACCATGTGCTGGGCTCATTGTATGCATTCTTTAATTCTCACAACCTCCTGAGATAGGTGCTGTATTAATCTGTTTCTGTTGCTTATAACAAAATACTTGGAACTGGGTACTTTGTAAAAAGATCAAATTTATTGCTATAGTTTCAGAGCCTGGGAATTCCAAAGTCCAGGAAACACATCTGGTGAGAGTCTTCATTGGTGGTGGTTTTACAGCCATGCAGGGGTCTCAATGGCAGAAGATGGCAGAGCAGAGAGAGAGAGAGAGAGAGAGAGAGAGAGAGACTCACATGCTCTCCTTTTGAAGCCCTCAGACCCACGCCCATGTCCACCATTACTAATCTATTCATTAGGCGTGGTCCATAGAATCTAATCACTTCCTCAAGGCCACACCTTTCAATTACCGTAATAGGATTTCCCACCCTCAATAGTAATGGTGGGGATCAAGCATTTAATACCATAAACTTATGGGGGACACAATTTAAGTTTCAATGAGTTTGGGGAGGGCATTCAATCCACAGCAGGTGTCATTAGGACAGTTGGACAGGGAAGAAATTTATGTTGAGAGATAAAAACAAACTCGCTTAAGTTCACACAACTAACAGATTTGAGAGCTCAAGTGGACCCTGGGTTTGTCAGACTCCAAAATCCATGAACTTTGATACTGCCTAGACCAAACTCAAATGTGCCTCTAGAGTACCTGTCCAGGCACCTTGACGCAGTTATTATCCAACAATTTTGCCCAAATTTTTTGTAAAGAACTTAATACACTATGGTTGTTTGTTACACATCTCTCTCTTTAAATTGACTATTAGTTTCAACTTTGAATTTTCCTTTGGGCACCACTATTGAACATATGGTTAGGCAAGAGAACTTTAATGTCTGGGGAGATGGAGGTGGGGATAAGGTAAGAAAGTGTGAGTAACAGTGCTCTGATCACAGTGGGCGTATGGATAATTTCAAAACAAAAATGTACAAACACTGCAACAGTCTGTTAGTGTGAAGGTAATGTTTTACAGAAATACTCTTTTCTATTCTCAAAGCTATCCCAAAGAAAACCTATAGATACTGGAAATGACAGCAAGGCAGAAAGTTGTAGAGATGATGACAACAGAAATAATTGGGCATTTTTGATCTGATTTGTTTTCATAAATACATCTTGGCAAACATCATGGGCTTCATGGCTGCCACCGTGAAGGTATAGTGGTGGTTTAAAGGCAAGTAGGTTGAAAGTAAGTTTAAGTGGAAGAGATTGCTACTGCAATGAACCAAAAAGGAAGAAAATAAAATTAAAATCGAGTGTCAAGGATTTGCAGAGGGAAATAATATATTAGCTTTGAGCAAAGATTATCTGGATAAAAACATCAATTGAGTGTAATTCAAAAACTTTAGGACGATGCTAGAAGCCTCTCAGACACTTTAGGAATGTTTTCATAAAACTGGAAAAGACTTTCCAGATACCTAGGAGCTAGGTCACATAAAATGTTGATTGATGTTAATGGATATTGTAGCAGTGCAAAATAGTACTAAAGCAAACCTGATTTTGAAAGCTAGGGTGGCAGGACCCTCTACATGATTTACTGAGAAACAACAGCAACATCAACGAAAAGCCTGAATCTCCGGGTGCATCTGCACAACTTGGCTCTAGGAAATTAGCCAAAGGTAACAGCAACTGTTCAAACCAGGAAGCATCCAGAATCCAAGTGTTTCAGCCTGGTTCCATTTCAAATATCTGTGAATATAAAAGCAAAAGAAGAGAGGCAAGAAGAATCGGCCTGTGCGTTGTGCAGTGTGGCTTGGGGACTGCAGAATGTGCTGAGGAAGGCAGATGGAAATCCCATCAGGATGAGAACTGCTGCAAGGGATGGGAGCAATTTCAGTCTGGAGCACTGGGTCGTGCTTGAAATGGAAATTTATCTCTGTGGAATTCTAAACAGGAGGAAAGGGCATCCAAGGTTAGCCAAAGCTGGCTGAGGAGAGACGTTGGCCGAGAGTGTGCGAGAGTGAAATGCGCTCAGATGGAGCATGCTCCCAGGCCGCAGGGAGGCCTTCCTCAAGCACACTTTGCACAAGCTTTCTGATCCATTTGCTACCAGAAGGACTGCAGTCAAGGCCACCGGCCTTCTTTTCCTGACGTTATGCCCGGGATATCAATTTTATACCCTCTGGTACGAGAACTCTTGTTAGGCATTTTCTGAATTAATATGGTTTAATTCTCTTTATTGCGGTTTAATATCAGTTTGTAAATGGCTTAGTCAACAGCTGTTTACTGAGGACTTAAAATCTACAAAGCAATAGATGCCCAGGTGACGACCCGTCTGACATGGAAGTCTGAGGGTGCACTGGTGGAGTCATTTTATCATTTTTGTGGACACGCTAGTGTTTATTTGGAAGGAGACACATTGAAAAGGAAAAGTTGCAACTTTATCTGGTTCTCAGGCTCCTGCAGCATCATTAGAACACAAACAAACTTGTGTCCAAGAGCCTCTGTACTCTCTGACTTCACTCCCGCATCTCAACTTTTTGTTTACAAATACAGGTTCTGCATCTATTTAGGAACTGTTAAACACATAGAAAGAAAAAACAGGCATGCAAGTATTCACCAACCAAATTTAACAAGTATTCTTTCCATTTTGTTCCAGATCACTTTTAAAAAACCCAAAATATCAAAGAAAAACTTAAAACCCCCTCCCATATCCCATCTCTCTCCTTGTCCCAAGATACAACCACTATTTTCAGGTTGTTGTAGGACATTTCACACTTGTGTTTACACATTTACTAACCATGAGTAGATTTTTTTCTTAACCTGGTATCATACATCCTAAAATTGCTTTCTGGAGTTTCAAGGTTGCTTTCCACCTGGGGACTTGGCATTTCATGTCCACTGCAATGCCACGGCCTGTGGCACTGCAGAGCTGGCCCCCACAGCTCACGAACACAGCACGCGTCTCCTACCGACTCGCTGGTGGCTGTGAGCGCGTTCTGCCTCTTTCTGAGGCTTGACTTATTTGTCTGTGAAATACCACACTGGCATGTAGAAAGGATTAAATAAGTTCACACATTTATCAGACCAGTCCCTGGCATGTAATGAGCACTGAATTAATGTTAGTTATTAATATGATTGTTAGTATTGCTGTTATTATCATGTGAAGTAGAAATTTTATTTTATTATGAATGAATAATCTTTCCAACAATATTTATAATATGGCCAATTTTTTTCTAACCACTGATTTTCAAAGCCAGCTTCTGAGTACGCACGTGGTTTTTTGGGGTCTCTGCTGTTCAGCTGGTCCTATGCCTCTCTGCTTCTGCCCTAATTAACAGCCTTGTAGTATTCTTGTATCTGGCCTGGCTAGTCCACTCTCTTCTCCTGCTTAGAGTAGTCTTCGAAATTCTTGGCCCTTTATTCTTTCACATCAGTTAATATCTACTAATTAAATTCCTTTAAAAACAACAAACAATCCACTGTGGGGTAGTAGTTAGAATTGCTCTGAAGATACTCATGATCTTGGTTCATATCACACGGTATTTTAGTCTTTTTAGAATACCCTTTGGGCTGGTCCGGTGGCGCACTGGAGAGTGCACCGCCTGGGAGTGCGGCAGCGCTCCCACCGAGGGTTCGGATCCCATGTGGAGACCGGTTCCCACTCACTGGCTGAGCGCGGTGCAGGTGCAGCACCGAGGGTTGCGATCCCATTGCCGGTCAGTAAAAAAGACAAAAAGGAAAAAAAAAAAAAGAATACCCTTTAATAAAGTTTTATAATTTTTCCATAAAGTTCATTCCTTTCTTTTCTAAAATATGTTTCTATATACCCTTGTTGCTATCATGGAAAAGATTTGGTAAATCATATCTTAAAAATTTCTGTAGTCATTGTAAGATGTTACTGTTACATCTGGTAATGTGGATGCACCTATATTAATTCTAAGAGTTTGTGCATTTTTCTTCCTTTTCTATGGCGATTACCATCTCACCTTTGAGTGATGTTTATTTTGTTTCTTCCGATCACACATCTTTTACATTTTGCTATCTCTCTGGGCTGGCTAAGATTACAGGTAAAATTCTGAAGGCGCGCTCTCATAGCCGGCATCTTTACCTTTCTCTTCACTTTCGAGAGAATGCGCTACTTCTTGACCAATAAGTACAATACTCAACTTGGCATTTTGACTGATAAACTTTATAATGATAATAACTTTTTTATGCCTAGAGATTAAGAGATTTCTAGAGATTTTTGTTAAGAGATTTAAACGAAATCATGAATACTGAATTTTGACAAGTACTTTTTTGTGTTTTTTAAAATAATCACGGTTTGTCTTCTTTAATCATTAATTTTTGAGGTGATGAATTATGGTCGTGGTATGTTAACCTATTTATGAATTTCTGGGATGCATCTGCTCGCTCACTAAAGAACCGGCCCGCGGCTTTTCCCTTTTGCTGCTTCCTTGGCCCAGTTTTATAACTGAAATCACACTGGCTTCATAGTGAGTTGTCCAGCTTCTTCTCTCCGCCTGTTCCTTGGAATGTATCGTTTGTGAGGATCGTCTTGACTTACTTTCTAGGTAGGATTTGCACTTGTTTTGGAGGATTGGGATATTTGACAGTCAACTGAATAACTTTAACAATATCATTTTCAACAAGGTTGCCTATTTCTCATTAAGCCATTGTTGTTCATTTATATTTTTCTAGAAAATTGTTGATTTTATTTAAGTTTTCCAATTTACTGGCACATGTTTTCTTCAAAATCCCTCAATTTTTTCCTAAAACTGTTTGCTTTTTCTCCATTTCTGCCTCTCTCATCTGCCTCTGCCTCCCTTTCTCTCTCTTTCTTTCTTGGATCTACCTATATTATTAATCTTTTCAAACAACCAGCTTTGAGTTTTGTTGATCCTCTTTGTCTTCCTTGCTCTCATCTCTCCCCTTTTTATTATTTTCCCTTTTTTTCTTTGTGTTTACCCTGTTAGTTTTTTTCATGCTTCCTAAGTTGAACACACACCTCACTCTTTTGTTAAGATCTGTGTTCGTCCTTTATTTGTGCATTTCTGGCTCCCGTCCTCTGTAAGTTCTATTTCAATTGCTTGTCATGAGTCATGATATATATGCAGTGTTTTAGTGCTCTGTGTTTTCTGGTATCCATCCCAAATTCCTTTTTGACTTATGAAATATGCAAATATTCAAACTTTAAAATTTCAATGCAAGCCATTTGGGTGCTTTTAGGGGTGGTGTTTGTAATTTGTTTTAATGTTGTTTTTAAGTTTTAATGTTGGTGACTTGAGCAAATTTGTTAATTGTGCTCTTTGAGTTTTTTTTTACTTTTCCCCCCATTTTTCCCTGATCTGTTTTTGACAGGTGAGCTAAAATATTCTGCTATGATTTTATTTGATGAATTTTCCTTGTAATTTTGTCTTTTTTTTTTTTTTTTTGCTTAATACATTTTGAAGTTATACTGTTAAAGATAGACACATTTAGTATTATTTTCCTGGTGAATTTTTAAGTAATTGCCATGATTATCTTTACCACTAATATTCCTTTATACCTTCACATCTAATTGACTGACATTAGTATTGGCCACTCCACGTCTTTACTTAGGTTAGCATTTGCTTTACATATCTATTGCCATTTTTTATTAATGTTCTATCTGAATATGCCCATAAATTGTGTATACTGTAACTTTTTGCCTATCAGTGAGCAGATCTTTATCTTTTGACTGATAAGTGTACTCCATATTTATTGAGATTATGAATAAACTTGGGATTATTTGTATAACTAATTTTTGCATTTTCATGCTATTTCTTGATTCCCCCCCCCCCTTTTTCTTCATCATCCTTCTGTTGGATCATTAGAATTTCTTTCTTCTTTCTTTTTTTCCATTCTAGAAAATTAAAAGATATTCTGTCTTTTTTCTCTGATATAATGTTCAAATGCATACCTGAATTGACAGGGTTTTTCAAAACCAATAAAGGGTTGTAGAATGGCAACATCTTCCTTATTATTGTTGTACAGTATTTTAGTTACATCCTGTTTTACGCCCCTCCCCAATTAGGCATTATTTTAATTATAATCACTAATTTTCATAATTTTTGTTTAGATTTGCTCACATTTTCCTAATTTATTTTCTAACCATCTAGAAAAATGCTTCCTGTCTCCTCCTTGTTAGGTTCAGTTTTCATCTTTATGGGATACACTCTAGTAGATTTTTCACCAGGATATATGAGCGGTAAAGTTAGCATTTGGGTCAAAGTAGTTATATTTTGCTTTTGCTCTTGAAAGAAAGGTTTGACTGAGCATAGAAGTCTAAGTTCACATTATGTTCCTTAGCAACTTCAAAGCATTGTTCAGTTATCTCTATTCTGTATTTTTGCTGACGGTCCATCTAATTGACAATCCTTTTTTTTTTGTAGGTAATCTATCTTTTTTGTAGGTAATCTTTTTTTTTTCATCTGATTGCTGCTTCTCCTTTCCTCGGCAGCTTCACTATGATGCATCTCATTTAATTTTTATTTGTATTCATCCAGCTCAGGAATTGGTAAGATTCTATATTGTGAACATTTACAGTTGTTCATCAGGTCTGAAAATTCTTAGTCACTTATCGCTTTGTATACTTTTCACCCAAATTTTCCCTATCCTCTTCTCTGGGTCTCATATTAGATACATGTTGGTCATCTTTATTCTATTCACCATGACACACAATCTTTTTTTCACATTTTCCATTCCTTTGTCTCACTGGGTTATTATTTCCTGTAGTGATTTCTACAGATTAATCCTCCAGTTCATTAATTCTTTATTCAGTTGTGTTCAAAATTCTCTATTCTGTTGTGTGCAGCCCATTGCATATTTAATTTCAATGACCGTATTTTCATTTTGAAAGTTATTTTTTTCAAAAATGTTATTTCTAAAATGTTATCTTTTTATAATTTTATTTCATGTTTTTATTCTTCAACAATTTAAGCACATTTTATGATTTTTCTGTTCCAGTTCTTGAGGCCTTATTCTTGGTTTTATTATTAACCAGATTCTCCCTCATGATAAACTATTTTCTTGTGTGGTTTGTCATTTTGTGTGTGCTCTTTTATTCAGTAAGGACATGTGTATCCATGAGTGTGTGTTTGGGTGTGTACTGGGTGAAAAATACTCCTGGAAAAGTTGTTTTTCTTTTTGCTTAATAAGTCAGGACACACGACTATCTTCTTTTGGGAACTAATATTCATGCCTGCTTTTTCTCCCCATCTGGTTGTAGCATAGGCTGAGGGTTTCATTGCTCAATTACTATTTTTTTCCTGCTTGTGCTTCCAGGAAAAAGCCAGGATCTTTGTCTCTTCCTTGACTTGGTGGGTGGGTATGTTTCAGCTTTCCTCTCAGTGAGCAACCTCCCCAGTTCACCACTTCCTGCAGATGTCTGGACCACACATTGCTTTTCTCAGGCACTGCCACCCTCGCCCCAGCAAGTAAGGCACATAGCAGGGTTCAGTTCTCTCCTGGGCCACATGGCATTACACATGAGCTTTCCCCTCTGACTTTAAGACCTCCCTCTGTTTCTGGCAGCTAGGAATTCTACTTTCTTTCGTTTTAGGTCAAATATATATTAAAATATTGTTGATTACAATATTACGCAGCACTTCTGTATATTTGTAGCAGAAATGTAGCCACATATCTCAGAATGCTTTGTGGTAAGTACCAAAAGTCTGTTTTTACCTTTCAAAAAACAGTTGCTATGAAATAAACATACATGCAGAAAAATGCCCCGTGTGTGTAAAGTGAACGCCTGCAGATCAAGAAATGGAACATTGCTGCCAGCATCCCTAGGTCCTGTGCACTTCTCCCAGTGATGACATTCGTCTTCTTTCTGAGTGGTAATTCTAATATGACTTTTAGGACAGTCATTTTATTGCTTTTTGCTATAGTTTTACCACTTATATTAATTATAAAACCAAGAGTTTATTTTTCATTGATTTTGAACTTTATATGAATTAAATAATTCCATATTCATTCTTAGGTCTTACTTCTTCTGGTCAAGAGTATGTTTCTGACATGTGTCTATGTCAGGGGCTGGCAAATCTCCTCTGGAAGCGACCAAATAGTAAATATTTTAGTCTTTGCAGGCTACCTAACATTCTGTGACACAGATTTTTGTTTGTTTGTCTGTTTGTTTTAAAAGCTATAACAATGTGAAAAACATTCTTAGTTTGTGGGCCATGCAAATATAGGTCAAGGTGGGTTTGTGTGGCCTCCAGGCTGTAGTTGGCTGACTTGATCAAATCTTCCTGCTGGCAGCTTTAGTCGTTTATTTCTGTCGCTCCACGGCAATCTACATTTATGCATCCTATTGTTGATGTACATTTGAATTTTTCTCAAGTTTACTGTTAGTGTTCTGTTAGGAACATACTTCTACATATTTCCTGGTGTACCTATCCGTAAGTTCATACTTATCAGTGTAATTGCTTAGTGTGCATATATTTGACTTTTGAAAATATTGTCAAAATTTTTCCAAAATGCTTGTACCAATTTATACTCCTACCAAATAGTATAACATTTCCTCTTGCTATATGGTCTTGCAAACTTTAGTAGTAACAAAATGTTAGATTTTAGCCAATCTTATTGATATATAGTAGCATCTCGTTGTGGTTTTAATCAACATTTTCTCGATTATTAATGAGGTTGAACACATTTTCAAATGTTTATTGGCCATGTTGATTTCTACTTTTGTGAAGTGTCTGTCCACATTTTTTTGATCATTTTTTAAATTGGAGTATCTGTATTTTTCTTATAGTATTTTGTAGAAGTTCTTTATATAT
This sequence comes from Galeopterus variegatus, assembly GCF_000696425.1. NCBI lineage: Eukaryota > Metazoa > Chordata > Mammalia > Dermoptera > Cynocephalidae > Galeopterus > Galeopterus variegatus. The sequence goes on along the minus strand of NW_007727808.1, from coordinate 74,270 downwards.
TTTGGATGGTAATTTCTGACCAATAGTTATGTGTTAGAAATATTTTCTTACGCTTTGTGGAATGCCTTTGCTTTCTATCAATGCTATCTTCTTGTATTAGTCTGATTTTGTTGCTTATAACAAAATACCTGGAACTGGGTGATTTATAAAGAAAAATAAAATTTATCTCTTACAGTTTCTGAGGGTGGGAAGTCCAAAAAGTCTATCTCGTGCTGGTGACAGTGACCCAGGGGTCTCACATTGCAGATGGTGGAAGCAGAGAGAGCAGAGAGAAAGACACACTCTCCTCTTCTTTTAAAACCCTCAGAACCATGCCCCTGACCACCATTTTTAATCCATTCACTGCTGCAGGGTCCTACAATCCTATCACCTCCTTAAGGCTCCACCTTTCAATTACCATAATAGGATTTCCCACCCTCTTAACAGTCACAGTGAGGGCTAAGTTTTTGATACATAAAACCTGGGGGATACAATTCAAGCTTCATTGAGTTTTGGGGGGACATAATTCAATCCACTACACTTCTGTTTAATGGAAATACTTAATTTCAAAATATTTCGATTATCAATCATTTGTTTTTAGACTCTCATTTAATAAACATTTCCCCATTGCTAAGTCATATATATATATATATTCTTTTATATCAATAAGATGTTTACACTTTGCCTTTTATATTTAGATTGTTAAACCTCTAGGAGCTGATGTAGGTAGCAAGAGTCAAATAATGTTTTGGTCAACCACAGACCACATATATGATGATGGTCCCATAAGATTATAATGGAGCTGAAAAATTCCTATCACCTAGTGACATCTCAGCCATCCTAATGTTGTAGCACCTGCTTACAAGCAAATGTGTGATGAAAAAAAGAAACACACTGAACAAACCACCATGAACCTATTTCTGAAAAGAGTGACATCTTCTCAAGAAGAGCCTCAGGCAGGTTTGTCAGGAGGTGTTCCAGAAGAAGGTGTTGTTATCATAGAAGATGACAGCTCCATGCCTGTTATCGCCCCTGGACACCCTCCAGAGGGAAAAGGTGTGGGGTGACATTGATGATCCTGACTCTGTATAGGCCTAGGCTGATGTGTGTGCTGTGCCTTAGTTTTTAACAAAAAAGTTTAACAGAAAATAAGTATAAAAATTTTAAATAGAAAATAGCATATAGAATAAAGATATAAAGAAAGAAAATATTTTTGGACAGCTGTAAAATGCATTTGTGCTTTAAGCTAAGTGTTACTAGAAAAGAGTTAAACAAAGAAAGAAAAGACCACAATAATGTGTTGAACGAAGCTAAGGACACCAGAGATGGGGGAGAGGGAAGGAGGGGGGATGGGGGTGACAAGTCAGGTGGGGGGTGTGGGGAAAGATTACAATGTGTAATGATGAATATGCTAATAATAACAAAAATATATAAAAACAAAAACAAGAAAAGGAAAAAGTTGAAAAAATTTAAAAATGTTACATAAGTTAAGGTCAATTTATTATCAAATAAAATATTTGTAAATTTTGTGTAGCTTAAGTGTACATGTTTATAGAGTCTGAAGTCACGTACAGTAGCATCGTAGGCCTTTGTATTCACTCACCCCTCACTGACTCACCCAGAGCAGCATCCAGCCTTGCAAGCTCCATTCATGGGCAGTGCCCTATACAGGTGTACCATTTGTCACCATTTATACTGTATTTTCACTGTACCTTTTCTATGTGTAGGTATGTTTAGATACACAAATACAGTTGCCTACAGTGTTTGGTACAGTAACATGCTATACAGGTCTCTAGCCTAGGAGCCATAGGCTACACCACACAGCCTAGCTGTGTAGTAGGTGCTACCACCTACTTTTGGTAAGTACCTTTATGATGTTTGCACAATAACAAAATTGCCCAATGACACATTTCTTAGAATATATCCCTGTCGTTAAGCAGCACATGATTATATCCCATATTAATGGCCTAATACCAATGTTCTCTGTTCTGTTCCATTGCCTTATCTCAGTGCAAAGACAAAGCAGTTTCTATTATCGGAGTTTTGTGATAAAACTTCTGGTAGAGCAGGTTCTCCTGAATAGGAGTGTCTTTTTTATTTGATAATTGCATTTCCATATTATTTTTACAGTAGGCTCATAATATTCTAAAATAAAAGACAACAACAATAATTTCTGGGGTTTTGATTGAGATTGCATTGAATCTTTTAATACTGGGTCTTCCAAGCCATCGCTAGGACATATTCCTTCCTCTGTTTAGATTTTCTTCCTTAATGTCTCTCAGAAACATTTAATATCTCATCATTTCTCCACAGAACTCTTTCACACATTTAATTAGATTTTTGTTAAGTACTTCATATTATCTGATGTTATATAAGTCGTATCATTTAAACTTTTTATTTTCTAAATTTTATAACTTTGAATTTTTAAATGTTCATTTGTTGCTATAATAAATATAAATTTGTGGTTTTATATTATTTCAATGTTCAGCTACCTGTTAAAACATCTCATCAATTCTAATAGTTTTTCTGTAAATTTTTTTAGATAATATCTGTATGAAATTATATTTTCTCCGTGTAACTGTTCCTCACTTTCATTTACTGCAGTCCTTATAGTGTTTAATTCTTTATCCTGCTTTCTTCTCCCAAATTAATGCTGCCTAGAAGTAGTGATAGCCACATATTTTTCTTGTCCCAGATGTTGAAGTGAAGTTATTATGTTGCTATAGGTTTCATGCAGATTTCTCTGAGATGAGGTTTTCCTTCTATTCTTAGTTTGAGAGTTCTATCATGAGTGAAGATTTATCAAAATTTTTTTCTAAATATCTAAAGAAAATCATACAAATTTTCTCTTTAATATGTTGCTATCATGAATGAGGTCAAATGCGGGGCTAAAAATTTAGTAATCATTAGCATATAACTTATTTTTCAAGCCAAAGAATCCATAAGCTCATATATGGAAAAGTGCAAAGACGGAGGAGGAAAAGCCAAGGACCAATCCCTAAGAAAATTCGGGGTTTTGTAAAGTAGAGAGAGCTGGAAAATGATACTGAGAAGGAATATTAGTGAAGTAAAAGAAATGCTAGAGGGCGGCCCGGTGGCGCGCTGGAGAGGGCGCCACTTGGGAGTGTGGCTGCGCTCCCGCCGAGGGTTCGGATCCCATGTGGAGACTGGTTCCCGCTCACTGGCTGAGCGCGGTGCGGGCGCAACACCGAGGATTGCTATCCCGTTGCCGGTCAGTAAAAAAGACAAAAAGGAAAAAAAAAAAGAAGAAATGCTAAAGAGTTGAGCAGTTTGATAAAATATGTATTGGCTGGCACCATGAAGGTCTTTAGCGACATTTGCAATAAACATCCTAACAGACTTGGTGAGGGGCTGGGGGTAGAAAGAGAGCAGCCAACTTGGAAAGATTCCAAATTGAGATCAGAGGTATCAATAAAAGCAGCTACGAATCTAGGATAAAATATTTAAAAATACTTTTAAAAGCACTAAACAGCACCAGACAGTGCAAACTTCCTGAAACAGTTCTGGAGGGAAGCTGGAATCCAGAGATTTGAGCAGAACATGAGGGCAGCCCAGCCTGTTCTCTCTGAGAACATTTTGAGTGTAGGAAACAAGGGCAAAAAGTGCCATCTGAGAACTATCCACAGGCCAATGCTATCCTTAAACCTGGGCAAGAAAGGGTCCTCCCGTGAAGCTCAGGCCTGAGACTATCCCCTGTACCACAAGTCCAGCAACAACAAAGACACTGTCACAATTACTAGAACTTCCCTTGGCACTTCTGCCATTTGGGATCCCACACTCACCACCAGCACAGCAATGCTCGTGACTGCTGACGTCTGCTGGGTTTTTTTCCTCTCCCCTCCCCCTCCCCACTCTAATCACCATAGATTTGCTCTCTTCACCTCATAGATTAGCTGTTCCTCTGCTGGTTTGTTGCCAAGATGATCTGTCCAGTTCTGAGACAGGTGTGACCAGGTCCTGCCCTATTATTGTAAAGCAGATGCTTCTGTTATTCAAGAGTGTGCTTTGCGGAGGGACTGCTTTTGTGTGTGTGTGTGTGTGTGTGTGTGTGTGTGTGTGTGTGTGTGTGGTCTCCTCTGGTGGTTCTCCTTGTGTCAGTGCTGTTGAGAGTCCGGCGTGCCATCTGCATGGTGGCTGTGACTGCTGCTATAGAGACCAACCATTTTTGTGGCAGACACAGCAATTGCAGTAGCTATGGTGGGTTACCCATGTGGAAATGGTGTTTTTGGTGTGCTCTGTGCCTGGTTGCAGCTGGGTTTGTCTTCCCTTGGCTCCAGGGCAGTGGTGGTAGCTTGCCTAGTTGCAGCTGGGTTCAGCTTTCCCCGCTCCATACCATGGGACCCCCGTGGGGGACAGCTGCTCTTTGACCAATGCCACTCAAGGAAATACTTCCACATCTCTGGCCCTACAACCTGAAAGAAGCATGGGGGAATTGCAGGGAGGATTTGAGCAGGGTAAGTGCTTAGATAAGAAAAAAGATACACTATTAACATGTGAAATCCTACCTCTTAGCATGATTGCAAAAGACTTTTACATTTCCCAGGAATGTCTAGTGCCCAGTTTTTTATTTCTCTTGTGTTCTAGGTGTCTAGAGATACTTACAAACAAGGAATATGGCATTAGGGGAAACTGCAGACAGGAGCTGGCCATTTAGCTCAGTTGGTAAGAGCATGATATTAGAACACCAGGGTCAAGGGTTCGGACCCCTGCACAGGTCAGCCACCAAAAAAAAAAAAAAAAAGAAAGAAAGAAAAAGAAATTAAAACCATATATATTTTAAAAACCCTAAAAAACTGCAAGTAGTGTCTAAGGAACATTTTGAACTTTTAAAACTAATCTTTAAAAGCTTTATTGTATCAGTAGTTACTTCAGCATTCTCATTTTCTATTTTTGACTATTATTTGCCTTTTCCATTTTTTTGAATCTGTTTCATTATTTTAACTACCTCCTCCAAGATTTTAGATTTGTCCTGTCCAAAAAAAATAATAATAATAATAAACTTGTTCTGTCTAATATAGTAACTACGATTTACACATGGTTATGTCTTAGAACATTTTGAATATTAAAGAATTTATATTGCTCCTGAATTTAAGTATCTGTTGGATGTAAAATTCATAAAAAACGATATTATTTATCCTTGCAATGAGATGGATAATAAGTGTCAGAACTTTTAATAGTTTTACTTCCATGAAATTTTTTAATAACTTTACTTATATTTGAAATAGATCATTAAATTTTCACCTTTAAGTAATTTCTGATTATGAATTTTAATATTTAAGCATCTAGTCTGTGGGCTCTTTTTATGCTCTTGGCTTAGGCTCTGCAAATGTTAGAGGTAGGGCACTATGTGATTTAAATCAATACAGTCTGGTAGTCATAGTAAGGGTTTGTTTTTAATCTTTACGTGACAGAAAACTATTAGAGCATTTTAAAGTAGAAGAGTGATGTCAGCTAGCTTGAATTTAAAGAAATAATTCCCAGTGTTACGTGGAATTTTTTTTCACTTCGAAATATTTAGTTTTCAAATAAATATTGTATATATTCGAGGTGTACAATGTGGCGATTTGACATGTATATTCATTGTATAATGATTCCCACACTCAAATTAATAACACGTCCATCACCACCTACATTGTACATTAGATCCTCGGAGCTTGTGCTGCTTATAACACAAAATTTGTACCTTTGGAGCAGCATCTCCCCATTTCTCCCACTCCCCAGCTGCTGGCAGCCACTGTTCTGCTGTCTGGTTCTGTGAGTTTGACATTTTTAGATTCCACATATGAGATCACGCAGCATTTGTCTTTCTGTGTCTGGCTTATGTCACTTAGCATAATGTCCTCCAGGTACATTTATGTTGTTGCAAATGACAAGATCTCCTCCTTTTTTATGGTGGAATAATATCCCATTGTATGCATGTATGTATGACAATTTCTTTATCCATTCATGTGTAGATGGACACTTAGTTGATTGCATATCTTGACTATTGTGAATATTCTGTAATGAACATGGGGGTGCATGTATTCTTTGGATACATACCTGGAGTGGGATTGCTGGATCATGTGGTAGCTCTATTTTTAATTTTTTGAGGAATCTCCAAACTGTTTTCCATGATGGCTATACTAATTTACATTCCTGCCAATAGTGTTCAAGGATTCCCTTTTGTATTCAGCCTCACCAATACTTTTGATCTTTTACCTTTTTAATAGAAAATTTTGTAGAAAACTTACTGCCACAGGGAGACGAGCGTAAGTGCAAGAGACTAAATCAGCAGATTCTTCCAGTAATCTAGGCAATGTCAAGTGATGGTTAAGACCATAACCAGACCTCTTAAGCCTGAAGCCCTTCTTGGGTACGTACTATCTCGATGATATTTTGAAAATAACAACCTCTGTACTTTCACTCCCTTATCCATAAAATGGAGGTAAAAAAAACCAAACACCAAAACCTGTTCATTAGTATTTCATAAATATTAAACAAGCTATTCACAGCACTTGCAACCATGCCTAGCACTCAGTAAATGCTATCTGAGGGCCAAGTATTATTACTAAAGGTGGCATGGGAAAGAAAGAGTGGAATTGAGGGTGATTTTAAGGATTTTGGCTTAAGCAACAGGATGAATGGTGACAAATTTTACTGAGAAGAGAAACATCGGGAGAGAAGCAGGCTTTGGTGGAGAAGAGGGAATGAAGAACTCACTTTTGGACTTAATTTGTGATTTCTATTGGATATCTAAGTGAAGATGTTGGATGTTGGGTAGATAGTTGGATAAAAGAGTCCGGAGCTGAGAGAAGCAGCTAATTTATGTAAATTTGAGAACCCACAGTGTACTAGTTGAGATTATCTAAGGAGTGAGTATACGTCGAGAATAAGAGGAGGCCCTGGAAAGAGCCTTGGGACACTCCACCACGTATTAGTTGGTAAGAGAAAGGGATTTAGCAAAAGAGAAGGGAAAGAAGGAACGGTGCTGTAGAGGGAAACCAGAAGAATGTGTAGACATGGGAGTCATGTAAAAAAAGATGTCGAGAAGGAGTGAGTGGTCTTTGGTATAATACACCCCTGAGAGATAAGGGAAGATGATGGAGAATGGGCCAGTAGATCTGATAACGTGTCATCATGGTTGACCTTGATGACAATGGTTTTATTCTATTTACTTATTTATTTATTTATTTTTGGCAGGGGCTGGTATGGGGATCTGAACCCTCGACCATGGTGTTATAACACTGTGCTCTGCCAACTGAACTAACTGACCAGCCCTGACAATGGTTTTGTGTTGTTTTGTTTTTGAAAAAATGTAGTTTTTGTTTAACTAGTATTTATGTTAAGATGTAACAGATTTATTATCGATATTTTCAATAAATTAATACATAGATGTTTTAAACTTTTCTTAGTATGAACTTTAAAAATTTTTTACTTATTTATTTTTTATTTTGGGGAACCAAACAAATCTTAATACATTCAAAAAGAGGAAGATCATAGAAAATATGTTCTCTGACCACAATAACAGGAAGAAATTTAGAAAATTCACAAATGTGTGGATGTTAAATAACATATACCTAAATAAACAATGGGTAAAAAAGAAAAATCACAGAGAAATTAGACAGTACTTTGAGATAAAAAAATCAAAGTGCAACCTATCAAAATTTATAAGATTCAGGGCTCATGCAGTGCTTAGAGGAAAATTTATACTTGTAAACACCTATATTAGAAGTAAGAAAAATGTCAAATCAGTAATGTAAACTTCTACGTTAAGGAAATAGAAAAAGAAGAGCAAACTAAAACAAAAGCAAATATAAGCAGGAAACAATAAAGATTACCACAGAAAAATATGAAATAAGGAGAGATAAAACAATAGAGAAAAACAACAAAACCAAAAGGTGATTCTTTAAAAAGATCAACAAAATTTGTAAATGGACCAAGAAAGAAAAAGAGAAGACTGAAATTACCAAAATCAGAAATAAAGCAGGGGCATTATCACATGGTCATTATGGTTTTTGGTGGTGGTAAGATTTAGTTTCTTTCTTTTTCTCATTTGCATTTTTGTTCTACTGGTGGATTTTGTTCTTTCTTGTATATTCATGGTAGGAATTATCATTTTCTGGATTCCAGATGCAGAACTTCCTGGAGGATTTCTTGCAGGTCTGGTTGTGTGGTGGTGAACTCTCACAGTTTTTGTTTGTCTGGAAAATACCCTATTTCTCCCTCATTTCTGAAGGAGAGCCTTGCTGGGTATCATATTCTTGGTTAGTAGTTTTTTTTTTCTTTTAGTATTTTAAATATATCATCCCATTTTCTTTTGGTCTGTAATGTTTCTTTTGAGAAATCTGTTAGTCTGATAGGAGCTCCCTTATAGATGACCTGATTCTGTTCTCTTGTTTCTTTTAAGATTCTTTGTCTTTGAGCTCTGACAGTTTGACTATGATGTGTCTTAGAGAGGATATTTTGGGGTTGAATCTGTTTGAAGATCTTTGAGCCACCTGGGTCTGAAGGTCTGTGTATCTTGCTATACCTGGGAAGTTTTCCATTCTTATTTTGTTGAATAGGTTTTCAGTGCCTTTTCCTTTCTCCTCCCCTTTTGGAACACCTGTGATTGCAATGTTTGTGTGCTTAAGGTTGTCTGCTAGGTCTCTTAGATTTTCTTCATTTTTAAAGACTCCTTTTTCTTTTCTTTTCCTTTCTTTTTTGGTCCACCTAGGTTATTTAAAAAAGATTGTCTTCAAGATCAGAAATTCTTTCTTCGGCTTGTTCTAGCCTGCTGCTTAAGCTCTTGGTTGTGTTCTTTATTTTGTTAAACAAAACTTTCAGTTCCATGAGTTCTGCTACATTCTTTTTTAAAGCATTAATCTCTTTGTAAATTTCCTCCTTCATACCCTGGATTCTTTTTCTCATTTCATTATGTTGTCTAACTGTGCCTTCTTCTATCTCAGTGGGTTTCCTTAAGATTGTTGCTCAGAATATCTTTTCAGTCATTTCAAGGTTATCCTGCTCTATAGGGTCTGGTATTTGAGATTTACTGTATTCTTTTGTATATTTTCTTAGGTTTTTGTATTCCCAGTATCTTTACATTGTTGTCTGGTCATATAGGAAGGCAGTTGCTTCTTCTGTTACTCTGGAGTAGGCTTGGAGGAGAGAGATATCCTCTTCTTTTTCCAGTCTCTGCTGGTGATTCTCTTTATGTAATGCATTGAGTGTCTGATGGGCTGCCTGCACAGTGGCTGTGGCTGCTGCTGTGGCACTGAGCTACTTTTGTGGCAGCCATGGCTGTAGCAGTGGCTGTGGTAGGCCACCCACATGGAAGTAGTGTTTTTGGCTTGCTCTCTTGACTGTTTCTGGGCAGAGGGGGCTGCCCTTGGCTTCTGCCTTGCCCCCGTGTGTGCTCTCTGACAATGGTTTTAAAGGAATGGTGAAGATATACATGTATTGAATAGGTTCAAGAGAGAAGGGCAGAGGGAAATTTGAGATTGTGGATATACACAAACATTTAAGGTAGTGTCTGCCAGGATTTTTCACTGTAAATTTTAGTCTTTTCCTGTTAGAAGTAAATAAGTAAGTTGTGGGAAGTTACTTTGATATTATATAAATATTATATTTCACATCAAACCTTTGATTTACTCATTTATTTATTTATGTCAGAAAAGGACACATGGCTTTCTATGTACTCAGTGGCTTATAATATGTTACTATTATTATTTCTTATGATGCCCAAATCGCTCTCTGTTTGGCCAGTGGTGCCCCCTTCAGTCTGGCGTCTATGACCCACTCCACCCTGCTGGGCCTGACGTCTCACACCAGGCTGTTTCCCATGGTCGCCCTCCTTACCCTTCCTTGCTCTCCCACCTCGGCACCCTGCTGTGGAGGCTGTTCTTACCTGCTCAGACTCTGACACCCACCTTGCTTGACCCTCTTAAGGACTTATGAACTGAATATAAAGGGAAGAAAATGGAAGAGAAATGAAGACAAAAGAGAGAAAGAGATATAACACAAGGAAGAGTGTTAAAGGGAATAAAACTAAAGAAAAGGGAGGCGATGAAGAGGGGAGGGGAGGAAGGGAAAGAAGAACGGAAGCGGAAACAGAAGAGGGAAAGCAAAAATCATGCCTTTCTTGGTTGGTCTCTCCACGCCTGCTCATGCCCCTTCCCATCCATTGCCCGAGGGACAGCTGGAGTGGCATCTTTATATCTAAATCAAATCATGTCAATGTTTTGCTCCTGTAAACTCCATGAGCAGCCCTGAATTACTGTCTTCTGTTGGCTCTCCAGCCTCCCCGTTCTACTCTCCCCCTGGTTTATTGTGAGCTGCTATGAGGTTCTCTCCAACCGTGACCTTCTCTGAGGTTCTCACTGCCAAGTGTTTTCCTTCTCCAGGTCCTTGCATGTAGCTTCCTGTGTCTGGGTTTTTTCCTCGCTTTCCTTTGCCTGGCCACCTCCCACCTGTTTTCCTCATCTCAGCTTTAATAGAACTTCCTTGTGATGCCACCTCCCACCTGCTGAACTGCAAAACATCTACCCCTTATTTCCTTTCACCATACCCTGTATTCCCACGTCATCGCACTTACCACAATAAATGCTTATGTGTATGATTTATTTTAAAATTTAGTCTCATTCATTAAGGATTGGGTCTACTTTGTTCATTATTGTATATGTAGTGCCTAACATATATTAGGTTCTAATAAATTAGGTAATAATAAATACTGTGGCTAAATGAATGTCACGATAAATTAATAAATAGTAGCTGGCCTGTTAGCTCACTTATTAGAGTGTGGTGCTGATAACACCAAGGTCAAGGGTTCTGATCCCTATATAGGCCAGCTGGAAAAAAAAGAAATTAGTAAATAAAGGGTAAGCTACTGATTGTCTACTGCTTCTTTCCCAGGAGTCACGGTTTCTCTCCCACCATGGTTACTTCTGACTCCAGCAACTTGATCCTTATTGCCTAGAACATGTAAACCAGAAATAATCTTATTTTTGTTGTTCTCCTGTCGTGCTTTATCTTAGAGTCAGCATCAAGAGAAGCCAGTTCCCTAATTCTGGACTCTATAGCTAACAAGGTGTGAATTGCATCACAAAACGGAGAAGATCTACCTGCAGTAAGATCAGGCTGCGCGATGCTGTAGAGCAGCAGCCCATGCAGGCGGCGCTGCCTCTGCTACGACTACTGATAATAACAGGAACAATGTTGCCATGTGCTGAGCACTTGCTGTATGTTAGTGATGTCATATATAACTTTATCTACTTATTTCATTTTGTTCACTTATTTCAACTATGAGTTATTTCAACTATTATGGTTGGTGTTATTATTCTCAATGTCAATATCTAAAAATGAGTAAAATAATATAGTATCTACCTCCAGATAAGGTAACTGAGCATTTGAGCAGTGGGTTCCATGCTGGGATTTGAACCCAGAGTAATCTGACTCAAAAACTCAAAGATCTTGACCTTAGGGACTCCTCCACTATTCTGTTTCCAGGTCCTGCTCCAGCAGCCACAGACCCACAAAATGCATACACACCATCTAAAGCATCTACAAAAAGCTGCAGCAGCAGAAGAAACAGTATGCCCTCTGTGGTATAGTGTGCCACCCCTGCTGCCATCTGGAATTATGGGGAGGGGAAGGATAATTTAGCAGCCTTCACTCTTCCTCGTCCCGCCCGTCCTCAGAGCCTGAAACTACGAGTATTGCCACACTGCAGCCACCCTCTCGAAGCAACATGCCGTTCTGTGCTCACAAAGGGAATCTTGACAGAATGGGCGTTTGTCTATTTGAGACTACTGAGGAATACAACTGTTGCATATTTTCTCTCTAACCGCCTGAACTGATCTTTGGGAATAAAAATTACAAGCTTTCTCCAAACTAACGTCATAAGATTGACCCTTCCTGAAGTGAAAGGCGTTTTAATGTGAGAAGCCACCAGGCTGAGTCACTGATTAGCACTTTCTAAGAGGAAGTGTTTGGTAGACAAGCATCTTTATATGCTGGAGTCATTGTGTTTGTTTTGGAGACCATTTGCTCCAGAAACTTTGAAGAAACTATGCCTGGGACTAAACACTCTGTAATAACCTGTTACAGTTCCTGGTAGACTCAGTTTTGGACTTGGGGCTGTGATTTTGATTTCCGTTTTTAATTCTGAAATCTGAATGAAGTGGTTAGGTATTTTTCTGTTGTGAAGTTATTTTTTGTGAATGGTACCACACCCTCAATGTGGAGAGCTCAGTTCTCCTTGCCTTAGAGAGTGAGGTTTGATGGCCCTCCAAGAAATCTGATCATCCCCAGGTCGCACCTTTGCAGGATGCCCATCTCCAGTTAAAGAACATAGTGTACATGTTGCCCTCCAAGCAGGATGGTAAGTACCGTCATCTGTGCTGTGCTCCATTCCATATAATGCGAGAAAGCTTGCAGGATAGTAAGGGAAGGGCTTGATTGGAATATGAGATCGAGACTGTGGGAGAAGTTGGAACACAGACTCCTGGTCCATGGGATGGGGAACTTGTCCTGGCTGAGAATGATCTGCACTGAATAGAAGCAAGGCAGCAGCACCTGGGAGCTCTGCTGGGCTGTGGCAGGATGACGGGAGGCATCACCTCTCATGGCTTCCTCTCTGCCCCAGTTCTGAGTTCACAGCTAACGAGGAACAGGCACCCCGGGGTCCTGAGCCATCCAGACCTGGGGTGCGGCTGCAGCACAGTGCAGGGACCATTGCATCTGGCAGTGCTTTGTCTGCCCCGGGGGTGGGGAGCACCGGAGTCACGGCTGGCTCAGGCCAGGGGGTTTCCAGCAACTTCACTTATTCTCTTGCTGGCTCACACACTCCAAAATTCAAAATAGCTTACCAACTGCCTATAAGATTAACAAACATCATTTTTATTTTATTTTATATTTTATTTTATTATTTATTTGGTGGCTGGCCTGTATGAAGATTAAACCTTTGACCTTGGTGTTATATCAGTATTATAACATCAGCTGAGCTAACTGGCCAGCCTTTAAGACTTTTTTTTTTAATGAATTTATTTATTCTTTTATTTATTTATTTATTTACTTGTTTTGGCATCTGGCCAGCATGAGGATCTGAACACTTGACCTTGGAATAATCACCATTTTTAAAAGATCACTTTTTACGTGCTGAGTTCCTAAAGTACTTGGATATACAATGCACTATATAATTACTAATGTGTACAATCATCTGCAAGATTCATTCTGTTCTCCCCATTTTAGAGAAGAATGAGCTGAGCCTTTAAGAGATAAAATGATTTGCTTAATTTTACACCACTAATAATAAATGGAAGCATTGGAACTGGAACCCAGGTTTTGTTACAGAGCCTGCACTCTTTCTAGTACTCCACTCTGCCTGCTAGGAAAACGGCACTGAAAGGGGCTTTGATGAACACCCACCCCAAAGCAGAGAACTGTATCTACTGCAACGTTCTACTTATTTTCTAATAAAAAAAGAAAATATGTGCATATGGAAACTGGACAAACAGCACTGGCAACAGATAAAAAGTTTCAGAATTGAAAACAGGGACAAATAAGATGTATTTTTACATTCATGTGCATAGTAGCCTTATTCTCAATAGCCAAGGGACAGAAGCAACCCAAGTGTCCATGTGCAGATGAATGGATCCAAGCAGAATGTGGTATATGCAAATAATGGAATATTATTCAGCCTTACAAAGGAAGGAAATCCTGACACACGCTGAGCATGGATGAACCTTGAGGACATTATGCTAAGTAAAATAAGTCCATCATGAAAGAACAAACACTGTATTATTCCACTTATGGAAGGTACCTAAAATGGTCAAATATCATAGAGACAGAAAGAAGACTGGTGGTTACCAAGGAATGGGAGGAGGGGAATGGGGAGTTAGTGTTTAATAGCTACAAAGTTTTACTTTTGTAAATGAAAAGAGTTCTGTGCATGGACGATGGTGATGGCTGCACACACAACAATGTGAATGCACTTAATGCCACTCAACTGCGCACTTAGAAATGGTGAAGACGGGAAATTTTGTGTTATATGTATTTTATTTACCACAAATTTTAAAAAGTGAGATCTTTCAGGACAACTCAGATATCACCCCCCCCCCACCTCCAAGCCTTGATAATGTGCTTCTATTTGTGTTGCTGTAGTAGCCAACCACCCTGTAATTCCTCCATCATAGCACTTATTACACTTTCTTAAACTTGTCTCCATGTGTGTATGTTTGTCTATATCCCCCAAAAGATTTCAATCTCAGTGAGAACAAAAACTTTTCTGGTTTTATTTTCTGTGTTATTTTTAGTGCTTAGCACAGGGCCTGACATATAGTAGGTGGGCATCAAATAATATTAGTTGAATAAATAAATCAGTGTATAATAATTTTGAGTTTTATGCAAATATCTACATGACATTTTCCCATTTGTTCTTTTAAAAATTCTGTGAGGGAGATTGAGCAGATCTTAAGGCTTCCATTTCACAGATAGGGAAATTGAGGTCTAAAAAGATTAAGGCAGCAATGTAGGGCCACACAGGTAGAAAGTGGCAGAGTCGTCTCTTGTTACAGCTTTTGTTTTTATCATAATACCTCATATCTTCACTTCCTATTTCATACAAACAAGACTCTTTCTCTGCTATGGGTTAAATGTGTCCACTGAAAGTTCACCTATTAGAAACTTGACCCCCATTGTAACAGTGCAGGAGTGTGGGGAATCCTGTTATGGTATTTGCAGAGCGGGGTTTGTAAGAGGTGATTAGTTTGTGAGGACTGAGGACTGTACCCTTGAGAATAGATGGATTCATTCATGGAGTAATAGACATTGTTCCAACGGCTTTATAAGGACAGAGAGAGAGAGAAGGTTAGCTCTCCTGCTCATTCTATTCTTGCCATGTGATACCCTGGTCACCACGGGACCTTGTAGAAAGTCACCACTGAAAAGAAGGCCCCCACTAGATGCGTTCCCTGGACCTTGGACTTCCCAACCTCCAGCACTGTAAGAAATAAATTTTGTTTATACATTACCCAGTCTCAATTATTCTGTTGTATGCACAAGAAAACAGACTAACACACTCTCCCCAGGTGTCTTCTCACCTGTTTCTCAACATGAAAATTTTGTGAATGTGCTACAGATTTCTTCTGCTGACTGCAGCAGATGCTACTAGTGACCCCCTCCCATATCCCCACACTGTACCTCTGAGTTCACCTGTGGCTGTGGTAGACTGTTCTCAGAATGTTGCAAACTTCCTCCTCCAAACATCTACATTTTTTCCCGCTCTGCCTGAGGTTTTCTTCAGTACCATAGCAGCTTTCTCTCTGCATACTGGTATACCGGTACAACCCAAAAGTGTGTATAGGTAGTTAATTCCCTTGGGGGCAACACCCAATTAATGCAGATGGGAGTCACTGGGTAAATAATGCAGCTTCCACACCCTTTGGTGAGACAATTTAATGTATTCCCCCATCATGGCTTCTTGGAAGGTCTCCATGGGGATTGAACCCCAGTTTCCTGGAGAAGTTAGCCTATATAATAATACAATCTTTTATGGCTTTCTCTTTCCTTGAGTCATTGTCAGCACTCACTTGTGCTTCCAGGAATTACTTCATGAATAAATTACTTTCACCCAAGTCTTTATCTCAGGGTCTTCTTTTGGGGAAAACTAGCATAAGAGATTGAAAAATCTATAACAAACATTGACCTAAAAGGAACTGAGACAGAACTTATAAAGCATAGGATTTACTGAGCCAATACAACAATTTCAACTGGTCAAACACATAAGTCAGGTGTCCCTGAGAAATGCACTCCGAAAAGGACCAGCATTTTATAGTTACAAGAAGAGGAGAAATCAAAGGAGAGAGAAAAAAGGACAGCCCCCTAATCATTACATCAATTTTTCTATTAGCTAGTACATATATATGTTATATATATAATATTGTTGCTAGGTTACATCCTACATGTAGGAATCTAGGGTAAGGGTTACAAGAAGCATTCTAGGTTATTTTATCACTTTTTCTGGTTCCTGTTGTAGACGTGACTGGCTTATTCCAGATTTCCTAAGGCACTACAATTTAGCCAACTTTGTCAGAGCAGACTTTTTGCATTATCACGAGCAAGTAAAACAGGAACAAAAAACAGGGCTTTCCCCCACTGCTGAGTAAGTGTCTCTGGAGGACACTCCTGGCCATGTTGTTCACTTGCCTCCTCACCAGGTAATCTCTCGAAGCCCCTTTCATCTCTGAGCGGTCACTCACTCCACTCTCGAGTGCTCTTTGCTTGTCAAATACCAGACTTGGAGAGGACCGTTCTTCTCAATGCGGTTTTCCTACAGCTGCTCCAGCACCCTCAGGCACTGCCCTGTGGCAGGATGGCAACTGGCACCGAGAGAGCAATTTCCAACCTCCATGCCAGTTCCCTCTGTCCTTTGTTTAGCAGAACTGGCTGGAATGACTGACTAGGATCCCTAAGGGGACAACAGAAGCTGCAGACAACTGTGGCTGTCTACACTCCTTTAGCCGAGGCAGACAGAGCCCTCAGCACAGTCAAGCATTAACTTCCAGACATACACATTTAGCTTTAGGCAGTCCGTGAAAAAGGGCGGGGAGAGCAAGGAAGGAACATACCCACACAGCACAGTGCAAACGAGCCGCACACCAAACCCCCTTTGTCTACTATTACGCAACGGGTTGCTGAAACCAGTTTTTCCACGGTTGCTGAAACATTTGTTTGTCCAAAGGGCATTTTTCTGAAATCCAAAGGTCAATCTCATTGGTTCCTGTCAGTTCCACCTGCACCATAAACTGTGCCCTTCTGACTTGTGTCCTCCATTCACCTCTCCCCAGGCATAACGGCAGACACCTTGTTGGCACCACCTGGCACCAATGTACCACCTCCTTCCTCCCAGCTACGCCACTTGACCAGGAAGAAATCACAGGTGCACAGGGGCAGACGTGTTTACTGGCCGTGGTTTACACCACACTTGATCAAGCTTTGGGCACCTCAGTAACTTTTGTCTTTTATCTTCACATCCCGTTCCTAAGTAGAGCGTCTGCACTGACAGATGCTCAGTATGTGTTTGCTGAATCCTTGGATACATGAGTGAATTAAGGGGTATATGCATAATTCCCCCAGCTTTAAGTTTGACGCTTATGCTGTAAATATATTTCCTGAGTAATTAGCTCTTTGCATAGTGAGTGCTCAATAAATGTGGATTAATTAATTAATGTGCCTGAAAGGGTTTTACAAAAAGTAACTCCCTATCATGTACCCCACACTGCTGCTGGTGGAGCTGAGCATTGTACCACTGACAGATTATACGTAGCTACATGTAAGTGATTCTCGTGATAATAGCACTCTTGAGGTTGGTAAGACATCATTTCAGATGGGCTTTCCCTTTCGACATATGCCCTTTTCTCATATCCTGTTTTGTATCAGATTTTTTGAGGCCTTTAGACAGGGCAAGATAGTGGGGAAGGACCCAGGTTGTAACGGGGTTCCAGATAGAACCCTTAATTGAATAAGAGTCTGCCGGTGGTCTTGAATCAGGCAATTAGTCCCTGAGGGGAGGTGCCAGCTATGCCACCTGTGATACACTGGGGGCACACAACACATTTCGTAAAGCCATAATACAGTAACAAGTACAACTGGTCTAGGTTATCTTGATCCATTCAAGGCTGTTTCAGAGCGCTTTATCAAATACAGTCTCTTTTTTACCTTATACTGATAATGCAGAATTAAGACATTTTGGTTTTCTACTCTCATATACATTGAATAGCTCTGGAATGTTGTATAAATAGCATACCTTGAGTCACCATTTCTGATATTCAATAGCAGTGATAGTGGGAGTAAGAACAGTGACAGCAGCAACCATTCCTGAGCCTTTACCACGTGCTAGACTCTGCTACAGGCTTTCCACTCACAGTCTGATTTACTCAGTAGATGAGGTTTTGGAAGAAGTTATTATTATGTTCAACTTACATATGAGAAAACAAAAATTTATTTTTATTTTGTCAATATACAATGTAGTTGATTATTATGGCCCATCACCGACACCTCCCTCCCTCCTCCCTCTCCCCCCACCCACCCAGGCATGTCCTTTCCATTTGCTTGTTGTAAGAACTTCAAAAAGATTGTAGTTGTTATATCTTCCTCTCCCACCCCCCGTTTTTTTGGGGGTGTGTGTATGTATGTGAGTGAATTAATTAATTTATTTTTAGCTCCCACAAATAAGTGAGAACATGTGGTATTTCTT
>NW_007727808.1:37089-55537 GCF_000696425.1 Galeopterus variegatus | reverse complement strand
TTATTATATATGGCTTTGATTATGTTGAGATACTTTCCATCTATACCTAATTTATAGAGGGTCTTTGAGAAAACAAAAATTTAGACAGATGAGTAACTTGATCAATATTATACAGCTGGTAGGTAGGAAGATTTCAAATTCAAGACTGCTTGATTCAAGATCCTTTGCTCTTAGTCGCTTTACTAGCATGCAGGCAGGAGCACTTTGCAGAAGGCTGGAATTAGAGCCATCATTTAAAAAAATGAGAGTTGGAATAATAACAGCTATCAGCAGATGCTGTTTTAAGTGTGTTATATAAATCATCTCATTAAAATACTTAGGCCATGTGCCTTATAAATTACATGCTATTTCCCCTTTATGCAGATCAGAAAATTTGAGCATCTATAGATCACGTGATTGCCACAAGTGACCGGCAGCTAGGTGGTAGAGCTGGGACCCAAACCAGCTGTCTGACTCACCACTCTACCGTTTCTGTGAAAGTAGAAATTGCCAAAATATCTATAATAAACATTTGTCATTTTTTCTCATCCATCCTTCCTTGATTTTGCATTTTATTTTTTGTGGGGGAAAATTGTTTATAGAGTTGTTGGGATAGTGAATTCATGTTTCTACCTTTTACTAAAGAAGCTGAAGGGACCAGATTTTGCCTTCTATCAACTCATGTGAACAAGATGTGGACAGATGACCTAAACTTGACAACTGGGATCCTTGGATCTTGATAGACTGATGCAGCTAGTGGAGACATGATGGGAATGTATTAGTCTCATTTCTTTTCCATCAAATTTTCCTGCTGTTAGATCATTCTATTAGTTCCCAAACCTGTACACTTTCACTCAGGCATGGCCCCAAAGCATAGCAGATAAAGTAATTCTTCCATGGATCAAGTTCCAAAGAGCCAATATCATCAACCTTTGTTTAGGAGAGATCTGAGATAAGATCCCTCTTGGTTGTGGGCAGTGGCTCACAGTCTGGTCAATGATGGGGAACTAGGAAGAAGCCTGATCGGGGAATTGTTAACAAGGAAGCTTTGAGGTGAAGTACGTGGCTGGATCTCGAAGAATGGATCCTATATTACTTAGAAATAGTTTCAGCTTACTACAACAGAAAACCCTCCATACAGTAACAGGTTTTTTTTTTTTGTTTGTTTGTTTTTTGGTTTTTTGTTTTTTTTTTTCGTGACCAGCAATGGATCGCAACCCTCAGTGTCGCGCCCGTACCGGACCGGGACCGGCCACGGGATCGCAACCCTCGGTGTTGCCCCCGCCCCTCGCTCAGCCAGTGAGCGGCCGGTCTGTATGTGAGATCCGAACCCTCGGCGGGAGCGCCACCGCGCTTCCCAAGCGGCACACTACAGCAGTGCGCCACCGAGCCGGCCCCATACAGTAACAGTTTTGTTTTCTGTTCTCACATAAGAATCACAGGGTGGACATCTGGGACTGATTTAACTGCTCCATGGTCATTATGATTACTTTATGATCCAAATGTTTGGTGGAACTCCAGCCAATCATGTTCTATGACACCAGAAAGAAGGAAGGGGCAGATAGAAAAAAAAGGAGACCTTCCCAGCTGAGTCCACTTCTTTTAAGCAATGTTCCTGAAAATTCAGTACCATATTTTCCTGTATGTCTCATTTAGTTATGTGGCTACACTTAGGTTTAATGGTGGCTGGGAAGTGTGGATTTTTAGCTAGATATTTTGATACCCTAATAAAATCAGCATTCTAGTCTGTATAAAATTCACCAACCATCAGCCACTGCAAAGGGGAACCTTAGAAATCAAGTGCACAGGCTTACTCTTCTTGGATGTTAGCACATTCCTTTACTGGTCAACCTGAGTTTGCTCAATGCACTGACGAACAAAGTAGCCACGGGACAGGGATGGAAACAGAACATCAACTCAGTCACAAGGGCATCGCTCACCAGGGCTGATAAGCAATCGATCACTGTTGAACACCTAGCAGACCACCATTGCTGAGCACCCGGCACAGAAGAAACTTTCAGATCACCATCTGCTGGTGTGGGGATCCAGCATCAGCACTGTAAGTTGCTCATATCAGGCCCCTTGTACTATGAAGGGGGCAGAGACGTGACTTTACTGGCAAAGACGCCATCTCTAGATTTGTATTTGCTTTCCCTGCCTGTCATGCCTTGGCCAGTGCTGACATCCATGAGCTTGTGGAGCTCTTATCCACCATCATGATTTCCTACCCTTTCGCCATATCAAAGACATGACCTCACTGTCAAAGTGGCATAGGCCAATGGCATGAATTGGTCGTATCTATGTTCCATCACTCTGATGGAACAATGTTGCCACAGCTAAGAGACAAACTCTTGCCAGGTTATGCTGCCGTCCTGAAGAACATAATAAATGCTACGAGGCAATGATCCAAAAATCTGGCGCATTTCACCCACAGCTGGAACACATGGCCCTAAGGGACTGAAAGATGGAGATAGGTGTGGTGCTCCTTGAGGTTACAACCTCCCATCTATTGCCCTCACGGCTTTCTGTTCTCAGGACTTGGAGACCTGAGAATTCTAATACTAATTCACTTGGGAACTTCGGTTTCCCTGTGCCCCTAGACGAATAGGTAAAAAAAAAAAAAATTTAAAGGTGTTATAATTTTAGCTAGAGAGGGAAGTTGGGTTATTCATTACACATTGGAGCAGGAAAGAATATGGATAAAACCCACGTTATTCCCTTTGTGGTTTCTTTGTGCAACTATGCACAAATGTTAATGGAAGGACTGCCAAGGTCTTAGTTCCCTGAGGAAGGCAAAGGTTTTGTTCACCACGTTAAGCAATCCTCTGACAAACCAGATGGCAAAGGAACACAGCATGCGTATGGGAGGAGACAGAAATATTAGTTACAGTCTTGTGACCAGTCGTAGAGATGTATGCTCCCTATCTTTATACATTTATTGTGTTGTGTCTATACACTCCTGCATATATTTATGAATTTCCATTAAGCTATCTTCTCACTTCTCTTCCTGTCATTTACTATTAAATGACTATATGGTTTTGTGATTTTGTTATAGAACACAGAGATGAACTTAAGCAGAACTAGTGGAGGAGTGGTTATCAGAGCTCTTTGATTCAGAAATGGATACACAACTCACAAGACTTTGAGTTATATGGTTTTTACTGTACATGAAATAATTGCATATTAGTGGAGGAAGGTGTCATTGAAAGTTCACCCACGGGGAAAAATGTATGAATGCTGGGCAGCAAAACAGACTGGGCACAGTTCCCGTTTGATAGACAATCTATATGATGAGATCTTCCCAGCATCCATTCCCTTTTTCCAAAAGCATTCTGTTTTCCTTTGTGGAAAATTTGCAATACTGGTAGGACAGGGAATCCAGAAGCTTGATTCAACAATGAAAGCTGTAAGGACTATGGTGACCCTATCACTCACTTCTGTTATTATGAGGTGCAAGGGATGTGCTTATTTCTTTTGATTTTGGATTTTAATAGTTACAGATTCCTGAGATCAATACTGGAATTCTGATTTCCCAGCTGAAATGCTTGGCTTCTTGCCTCTGTCAAAGTATCATTAAAGGGACTTTTGATTCCAGGAAGATAGAAAAGACATAATTTCCCTATCTCTCCTGTTAAGTATAGCTAAAGAAAACCCTTGATGTTATAGTAAAAGAATATAAGAAAACCATGAAAGATGGAGATAAAAAAGCAGACCAGGGCTGGCTGGTTAGCTTAGTTGGTTACAGCATGGTGCTGATAACACCAAGGTCCAGGGATTGATTCCTGTACTGGCCAGCCACGGGGGGGGGGGGAGGGGGGAGGCAGACCGACTATGGGCATCAGGACAATAACAAATGACCCTGACTGGGTATTGGAGAAGTTGGAAACCCAGAAGTACCAACAGGTACAGACAAAAACGCCCAACATAAGTTGCTGTCTCTAGCCACAGGAGGAGGCAAGGGGCAGCCTGCAGCTCAGAAAACTAACTTCTCTATTTCAGACAAATGCCACAGAAAAAACTGCTGCCCTAACAGCCAAGGCCATTTGGGACATCTATGCCATAATGAGGCTCACTAATCCCTTCACCAGCGTGTTGTCAACAAAAGGCAGAGGGAAGACCCAGGACGTATACCGCTGGCGGGCGGTAATGAGCCTCCAGCCCACGAGGTGCCGCTGGAGGCACCACCACCCCCAGGAGTGAGCTGCCCTCCAGGTTTTTGCTGCGGTCGTAACAGAACAGGAGGATCCCCCCGCAGTAGTGAGGAGGCCCCCTCCCCATGATATCTGTGGGGAGCAATCAGAAGGCCCCACTGCTTCTCCGGACCAGGATAGCGTCAGAGAGGTCGAACGAAGATGCTGACCCACCATCCCCGCAGTAACGAGGACCGCCACCGCCTGCAGGGCCCAAGGAGGCCCGGAGCGGAACTTGGGCTTCTTGCCCCACCTGGCGGCAGGAGGCGGTACTGCTTTTCTCTTGCTGTAGTAGCGTCAAAGGAGAAATCTAGAAAATTTAAGTGAAATGAAGTAGAACACCCAAGTGTCCAGGTTTTAATTGCAAACCACTTGTGTCGTACAAAGACCAAGTAGATCTCAACTCCAATGAAGAAAGACAATCAAGAAACGCAAAAAAGGCGATGACAGATGTGTGAGAATTTTATCTGACCAAGATTTTGGAGTAGCCATCACGGAAGGAACGCTTCAGCAGCAGTTGCAAACGTCCTTGAGACAAACGGAAGAAAGGACGTGTCACTCACACCTCCTGGAAGTAAAGCACACGAAAAAGAGCCGGCTGGAAAGTTTAGAACCGAAAGATAGAACGACCACATAAAACACTCAACGGACAGGCTCATGAGTAGAGCAGAGGAACACAAAAGAAAGGCTAAGTGACATTGAAGACAGAGTAACAGAAATCACTCAATCTCAAAACAAGAAATCAGACTGAAAAAGTAAATAGAGCCCTTGGGGGTCTGTGGGATAATCAGAAGAGATTTAATATTTGTATCATTAGAGTCTTGGAAGGAAGGAGAAAGAGGTTAAGGCTGAAAAAATACTTAAAGAAATAATGGTTGGAAATTTGTCAAATTTGTCGGAAGACACAAATTTACAGATTTACACTGTTCTCATGGATCAGAGGACCCAAATTAGTAAAAATGTCGTCTCTTTGGACTGATATATACGTTTAACACAGTCCCTACCAAAATTTCAGCAAGGTTTTTTGTAGATACAGACAAGATTATTCTAAAAAAGAAAAAGAAACTAAAAAAATAATTAGGAATTTGCCTAAAAAAAAGAAACTAGCTGAAACATTTTTGAAACAGAAGTATAAAGTGGTAGAAATAATTCTGCCTCATTTCCAGAGTTATTACACACCCATAGCAACGCCACATCAGTAAGATGAACGATTTTTTTTTTTTCCTTTTTATCTTTTTTTCGTGACTGGCAACGGATCGCAACCCTCAGTGTCGCGCCAGTACTGGACCAGGACCGGCCACGGGATCGCAACCCTCGGTGTTGCTCCCGCCCCTCGCTCAGCCAGTGAGCTGCCGGTCTGTATGTGGGATCCGAACCCTCAGCGGGAGCGCCACCACGCTTCCCAAGCGGCACACTATAGCAGTGCGCCACCGGGCCGGCCCAAGATGAACGATTTTTGACAAAGGTATAAAAGCAATTTGATGGAGAAGAGAAAGTACTTTTTATAAACAGTGCTGGAATAATTAGATATCCAAAGCCAAAAAAAAAAAAAAGAAAGAAAAAAAAAAGAAGGAAAAGAAAAAGAGCTTCAACCTAAACTTCACACTGTGCACAAAAATTAACTCAAAATATATCATAATTTAAATGTAAAATACAGAAAAATAAATCTTTTCTAAAAAAATACAAGAGAAAATTTGGGGGACCTAGGGCATGATGTAGACTTCTTATACACGACACCAAAACATAATCCATAAAAGAAAAACGTTTAATAAATTGGACTTTATCAAAATTAAAAACTTTTGCTCTCTGAAAGACCATGATAATGGTAACAATACACAAGCTACAAACAGGGAGAAAATATTTTCAAACCACATACCCGACGAAGGACTGATACATAGAACATATAAAGAACTCTTAAAATTTAGCAGTAAAAAATTAAACAATTCAATCAGAAAATGGGCAAAGGCATGAAGAGACGTTTCACCCACGAGGATACATGGATGACAAATGAGCACCTGAAAGAATGCTCAGCATCACCAGCCAGTAGGGAACTTAAGCCACAGTGAGCTATCACTACACACCCAACAGAATGACTCAAATCAAAAATTTTGGAAATACCAAATTCTGACAAGGATGCAGAGAAACTGGACCTCTTGTGCATTGCTGATGGGAATGTAGAGTGATGCAGTCACTGCTGCTCTGGGCTGAATTGTGTCCCTCAGAGTTTCATATATTAATCCCACTGTAACCGTGCTGAGAATGGGTAATCTTGTTACGGCAATTGAGAGGTGAGGACTTTAGGAGGTGACCAGATTGTGAGGACCATGCCCTAGTGAATGGGTTGATCGATTCATGGAGTAATAGGTTGATGGTTTAATGGGTGGTAATAGGTGTGGTTCTGATGGCCTTATGAGGAGAGCAAGGGAGCAGGTGAGCTCTTTCCTGTTCAGCCCATTCTCACCATGTGACACCCTGCATCACTGTAGAGTCACCACCAAGAACAAGGCCCTCACCAGATGCATTCCTTGGACTTTCCAGCCTCCAAAACTGTAAGAAATAAAATCTGTTTCTTTATAAATTAACCAATTTCAGGTATTCTGTTATAAGCAACAGAAATGACCAATACAGTCTGGAAAATAGTTTGACATCTTCTTAAAAAAAAAACAACACACATTTATCTTATACATTTATCTTACTTAGCAAAAGTATGTCCACACAAAAATCTGTACATCTATTTTTCCTAGCAGCTTTATTTTTAATAGCCCAAAACTGGGAACAACTGACATGCCTCACAAGAGGCGAATGGTTAAACAAACTGTGTTATATCAATGTCAGGGAATACTATTGAGCAATCAGAAGAAACAGACTAGGATACATCAGCATCCTTGATGAATCTCAAGGGCATCATCTGGAGTGAAAAAAGCCAATTTCAAAAGGTCACATATGGTGATCCTACTTTGTTGCATTTCAGGGGCAGAGAGCCACTTAGCTGGGACAAGCACCAGGAGAAAATTTGGGGAATATTTTATTTCTTTCATATTAGCGTGGTTTAGGAAACGGGATTTCCATAGGTATTTCAAAATCAGGGTCTTCAAACTGTTTTTCTGAGTCAAGGTGGTTATTCGTGGACTTTGTTTGTAGTCTCGTAGTGCTCTTCCTTTGGTGTGAGTCAAATATTTGACAGCGCAGGTGCTTCTCTCTGTATTTGCTTTTTTTTTGTTTTTTGTTTTTTGTTTTTTGTCTTTTTTCCGTGTCCGGCAACGGATCGCAACCCTCAGTGTCGCCCCTGTACCGGACCGGGACCGGCAACGGGATCGCAATCCTCGGTGTTGCCCCCGCGCCTCGCTCAGCCAGTGAGCGGGAACCGGTCTGTATGTGGGATCCGAACCCTCGGTGGGAGCGCTGCCGCAGTCCCCAAGCAGCGCACTAGCGCAGTGCGCCACCGGGCCGCCCCCTCTCTCTGTATTTTCTACTTTCATCTGCTTGACCTTGTATCTCAAGAGGACTGGGTAATGCAGTACAAAACATGGCCAGATATCCTTAGAAAGGAATGTGAGCAGAGCAAGAAATAATCAATACCGTGGACATGGCCTTCCTTTACGGATGCCGGGAAGGCTTCCAATCCCCTGGAGCTGTCACACTGCTTGAAATTTCATCTGTATTCCTTTTCAGTTAACACAGCCTCGGTTTCAAAATGCAGAAGTATAGCTGGAGTACTGATAAGAACGTACTCCTTCGATGAAGGTATTTTCTTTTCAAAGGCCACCTGATATTCCAAATGAGTGTTCAGTGTCAGCTGAGTACATAGGGAGCGTTGCTGTGTGTTTGCAGGCCAAGTGGGAACAGCAAAGAAAACCGGGAATGGGGTGAGGTAGAATGAGAATTTGGTGGTGGGCTTGAATGGCTAGAAATGTGGGAAGATCAAGAGCAAGCCTCTGGAACTTATTTACAAAGCTCAAGCAGAGCCAAGGGCATGCCTGGCAGGAGAAGCCTGCAGAGCACCAGGGCGAATGTGAAACCTAATCCAGGAATCTATGTGTGTAAGAGTCTGTTAATAACTTTGAGGTCACGTCTGGCAAAGTTAAACAAGGAATGAAGGTAAGGATGCCAGGACAGGTAAGCAGTGAGGACAACTAGCTGTGGATCGCAGCTTACTGTGTCTAGGCTACTTTTTCAATACAATTTATTGGCACAGGTAACTGGAAAGTCCAAGGGCAGAGCTGGCTTCAGTCCTGGTGATTTGGAAAGTATCTTCTGAGCTTTCTGTGGTCTCTCCCCCTTTTCCTTGCCCTCACCCTCTTGACTCTACTTCCCTGTAAGATGATTTTGTTCTCAGACATGTTCCTTCCACAATCAGCTTCAAATCTGTCTTTTCATGAAACTGTCTCAGCACCCAGATATCCAGAATCAGGGAAGAGCATGGTAGGCCTGTTTGGGTCACGTGCCTGGCCCTGTGATGTTCACCTTGGCACAGGTGACAGGGGACCTTGTTCAAACATGATCAAGTCATGTGCCCACCTCTGAAGGCAGGAGAGTGAGAACTGATTCCCCTGGCAGTACGTGAAATGGGGGAAAGAACACACCAACACGGATCCTAAAGTGCTGGTGGGTGTGGGAGGGTCCTGCAGGTTAGACAGAGTCAGGCATGGCGGGGAATTAGGAATTGGGTATGAAAGCATTGTGGTGTGCAAGAGGGCTGCACAGAAGGAAACACGGAGAGAGGGGCCACTGCAGACAAACCCCTTTACTTCAGCCAGAAAAGACGTGTGGGAGGAAACCACACCAGGAACAGCTTTGACATAGAGACCCCAAATCAGGATATTAATGCAAAAGGCCAGAGGAGGCAAAAAAGGAGGTCTGAATTTCCCTATGACCACACTGAGTGGTCTCTGGACTTAACATCGCCCCCTGAGGTTACTGATGGAGAGTAAGAAGTCTCACACCTCAAGAAATGAAAAACAGGTACAGAAGACCAACTGCACGTCCTCCTCAAGATCGTAGTAAAGAGAATGAAAATCGTGGACCCTGGAATGGCTTTTAGCTACCTCTGAAACCATGAGTGAAACAGCAAATGAGTGGGTCAAAAAGACAGCTCTTGTAGCAAGTCCTGTTGAAATACTTAGCACTTGGCGTGACTGAACGTTTTAAGCTTTTTATCTGGTAGCAACTGCAGATGCTAATGTGTCCTTTTATGCCTGAGGCTTATGGTCTGTAGGTACTGTGCTAGTTTGTTTCTGTTGCTTATAACAAGTACTTGAAACTGGGTAATTTGTAAAGAATATTTATTGGTTACAGTTTCAGAGACTGGGAAGTCCAAAGTCCAGGGAACACATCTGGTGAGGGCCTTGCTTGGTAGTGACTTCAGGGATGCAAGGTGTCACATTGCGAGAAAGGCAGAAGCAACAGAGAGCTAACTGCCTCACTGACTCTCTTTTTAAAGCCCTCAGAACCATGCTCACGACCACCACTAAACCATCAATGGATTAATCCATTTACTAGGGCAGGGTCCTCACAATCTAATCACCTCTTCAAGGCCCCACCTTTCAATTACTGTATTTGGACTTCACATGCTCTTAACATGATCAGTGGAGAATAAGCCTCAATGAGTTCGGGGGGACATCCAGTCCACAGCAGGTACCAAATAAAGCAGTTAGTTCCAGTGTTTGGACATTCGCCCCATAACATCAGTAGTACAAGCCTCACTGTGCATCTGGCTTTCTGGATAGACTAACAGCTCTTTCAGGACATATGTTGAGACCATGTGTTGTGTATGTACAGAATACATATATAGATGTGTATTATACACATATGCATATATGTGTGTATAATTATCTCGTGCCTGGCATATAAAAGGTGCTCAAGAAGTGACCATTTGATGGTCTGGAGACGAACGCTCTGAGGACCAGGCATCTGCAGCATGTCCCTGGTTGGGAAGCATGAAAAATGATCTCTGCTGTTTTTACCCCTTTGTAAAACTACTAAATTATTTTATTGTGCTATATATAAAAGCTTCTATGCTGGCATTGATTCAGACCCTTCGCTGTAAGTAGCACCCACATTGGGCAGGCTCTTTCACAGTGCTGCTGAGAATTTCAGTCTATGCCTGGACAGTAAACCGAGTCTTCCCTTCTTCTTTGGACAGAAGAACAACCCAGGTGTGTAGTTCGGCAATGTCATTAGAGCCTCAGAGATGAGCTCTAGAAGAGCATTCAACCAAATCCTTTCCTGTTTGCTCCACCCGGGGCGGGGCTGTGGGAAGCTGGGGCAGGTCCTTCCAAGTCCACATCCGTGGCACTCCGCCTCCCGCTGCTGCAGTAGCAGTTTCCGGGAATCCCTGCCTCTGGGTTAACTGAAGAGGAAAGAGGACAGGCTGCCTGTGTGATGCCTCCTCTCAGCGCTGAGGAGTCCTGGAGGGGGTGGCGAGGGTGGGGATGGAGGAGACAGTGCTACATGGAGGGTGGTTTCCACTGCGGACAACACAAGACCTCTGCTCCCATTTTCCACTTCCTCACTCTCTGTGAGGGGCTTCCTGCAATTTCTGCTGCCACGGCCTGGCTTCTAATTAAAGACATCTGAAGTAAGCGGGACTGTTGGGGAGAGCAGGACTGAAGCCATGTTGGACCTGAAACTGCATGGGCTCCAAACCATTTATAAAAGACACAGCTTTTTTTCTTGGCAGGCATTTCTCTGAGTTCCCTCTTTTCCCACGGTTATTTGGTAATTTGCCCCAGCGCAGATTCCCTAGCGACAGCAGACTGCTGATCCCCGGTAAGGCGCTCTTTCCCCTACACCAGAAGTGTGAACGGTGCTTGTGCTGCTGGCTCTGCCTCACATGGGCTCTCTGCACACCCCTCTCAGCTTTATTCCTCCCTTCATTCTAGAATTTTTATTAAGTGCTGCCTATGTGAGGCATGGGGGAAACCGAGGCAACTTCAGGGTTGTTAAAGGAGCAAGCAACTGTACAAACACAGCAATAGAGGCAAGGCCCAGATGTCTGCTATGCATAGGCTGGGGCGGCAGGATGGCGATGGCAGGAGGGCCCCCCCAGAGCTGATGCCTGAATTAAGTCTTTAGGGATTTGGAGGAGCTTATCAGGAGGTGGCCAAGGGCATTCCAGGCTCCTATGCATGCAACTGATGGACTTAGTTAATAATCATAAATTATAAGGAATTATGATAACAGAATTAAAAATAGCAGTAGCTATCCAAATATTCTGAGATATTGCTTGGAAAGGGCAGAAGACCCTGATACAGTGAGGGCTTGTTTAGTGGATGGAGCAGGTGGTCATGGGATGGGGCTTTTAGGTAAGGGAGAAAATGTGTTTCTTGGATTTCTTTGTTAAAATGTAATTACATTTTATCTTTAGCATTCAACTTGTCATGAATGTTGCCTGTGTTTAGTGCAAACAGGCAGATTTGGCTTGAATGGCAGCGAACTGACCAGGGCTTAGAAGAACTGCCAGCTGATATCATAAATAAAGCCAACTCCCTGTGCACTCAGCACGAGAATGCCCCTCACACACGCGCAGGTGGAGCGGTAACTACTAGAGAAGAGACAGTCCTTAGGGATCGCTCAGGCCAGCATGCTCGTTTCACAGATGAGGAAACCGAGGCTCGGGGAGGTGAGGTAGCATGTCTGAGATGAGCAGACAGAGAGGAGGAATACATTTTCCACTAATTTCAGAATCATTTCATAAACACACCAAATGAGTTTCAATTTAAGTCCCAGAACAGGCTTCCTCTGATAAAATGAGTTAGTCAGCACTTGATCTGGGATGTTGCCATTTTGAGGAATCCACGCACCTTTTCTCCTGCATCTTTTTGCCCAAGCTTCTTGAATTTGCACTATGCCATTTATTTAATAATAGTATTGCTTTATCCTGAAATTTGAATTTGTTCTCTGTTTCTGAAATATAGTGTTGAAACTTAATGATTTAAGACAATAATCAAAATAAAATATTTCTCTTTATAATGTATGCAAACATTTCTCTGTGCTTTTTGATTGTTTGGGCAGCTGGCCAGTAAATTTATGCACATTTTGGACAGAGACAGGTATGTGGACCTTTGGGACAACCCAGGCACTTTATGCTTCACTTTCAGAAGATCATAGAGAACTTAAGCTTTCCCCTGGAGAAAGCAAAACTCTCATTAAATGCGAGGTGGTGCTCTTGCTAACAAGAAATAGAGGGAAACACCCTATACCAGTGGTCCCCAAACTTTGGCTTATAGTGACATCACCTGGGAAATCGTTAGCAGAGCATACTCTCAGGATGACTCAAAACCTGCTGGCTCAGGCCCCTTGAGCCTGGCCACAGCAGCTGTGTTTGGTCATGCTCTCCAGGCAGTTCTGACACAGGGCGGAAGTTTGAGAACAGCTGCCATAGATGGAGGGACTGCAACTCACTTAAAGAATCTACTCTTGACTCTGTGAAAACAGTTAGAATTTCTTCCAATCTGAGAGCGGCTGTTACACAGGCAGGATGTTTTCCATGCGAGCGTGCTGCAGGGTGAAGGTCATGTTACATGTAGCACGATGTGCCCGGCCTCAGGTGCAGTGCGAGTCGTGCGTGTGCCACGCTGTCACACCCTGTTCCTGTCCAGCACTGCTCCCTTCTTCCCTGCTCTCTCCCTTGAAATTTCACAAGTAAAGTGTCATAACCATACCAAGCTTTAGTCCTACTAAAATGCAGATTCTTTAGGTAATGTTCATACTTTTATCCTTTATCAGTCTCTTACACAATGGAGTGTTTTTTAGATCCCTTCGGAGGAAACGTGTTAAGAACATGAGGGCACTGAAGAAAATGGTCTATTGAAGAAAAATGTAGTATAAATGTTTTTTTTTTTTTTTTGCCTGCCTCAACAGAACCCAATTTTTTTGCTGCGTGTGTGGCTGTTCTGTTAAAGGACTGCATTTGCTGTCTCTAGAAGAGCTAGGCAGACTTGTGAGACCCAGATGCAGTCAGCAGAAAGCAAAAGATATGTACGGGATTTCTCAGAAGTCTCTTCCAAAAGGAGAAGGTCGCTTTCTTTTCCCTGTTCTTCCCATGACCTGTAAGCAGACGTCAAGGCTGAACCTTAGTGGCTGTCTTAAGCCATGAGCTGGAAGGAACCTCTTGAGGTTGTCAGGGCAGGAAGAGAGCAACGCTATGGAGCCTGAAGTCCATCCCTGAATGTGTTAAGACAGGACAGAGAAAGAAACTTCTATCCCTGGGATTATTTTCGATTATATAAAATGCAAGTATGACATTGTGCTAACTGAGAGAAGAGATGTCACCAAGTTCAGGGGTTGGCAGCACAAAAAGAGGGGGTTGGAAGTGTGACAGCTAAGCTTCCCATACTTTACAGTTCCACCAGTCCTGTAAGGCAGCGTCACAGGCACACTCGGTACCTGGCTGAGGCTCCCCAAAATTGATACCAAACTCCCAGGTCCAGCTGCCAAAACACCCAGACAAAGCAAACCACTCAAACGTCAAATGTTGGTGAAAGTGAGAGTCAGCTTTTGTTCAGGAATGCTGGGGACCCGAGGGAGATGTTAGGCTAGCCCAGCTCTCTGGTCAGCCTGAAGGAGCATCGTCAGAATAAAGCCATCTCAGAGACTCAGGTTTACTGAAGGGCTTTAAAAGAGGGGGTTGAGGGCATGGAACGTGGGCAATGAACAGCAGGAGAGAAGGAGACATGAGCTCTGTGCCTCGCCTTTAAGAAAGCAAGCTTTCCTTCCACACTGTTCAACAGTGTGTCTAGTAATCCCCAGCAATTCATAGTAGCAATAACTTGTAATAGCAGCAACAAGTTATGCAACATTTGCTCTACACAGACCCTGACCTAAATGCTGTGTGTATATTAACTCATATAATCATTATACCCTGCTTTGTTAGTATATTTATTACCCTAAAATTGACACATGGAGATGTTACAAATGTGTCAAATGGAAGAGCGGGAATTTGTCCCAAGGGAAATGACATAGAAAGGAAGGCTGTTGTAAGTAGAAGCTTTGTGCGGGCCTCATACTCTGCATTGCGATCACTAATACCAAATTTATGTTTATTATGTGGATTAGGTGGGTGAGCAGGGTATAGTCTAGATTTATTGTTTCCACTAGCATCATATGAGAATTTTTAATTCTCTGGTCAGCATCCTTATTAATCACTGGGTATGAATGGACAAGAGAGATCATAAATAAGGACTCTGTAAGTTCGATGTCTTTTATGCTTGTTTTGTATTGTAAGAGAAGATTGGACCTGGTGACAGCAAGTAAAACAGGTAGATATCGCATTGTCTGAGTCTCTGTAGAGCCCCATCCCATCCATCCCTTCCCTTTCAGAATGTGAATTTAAGTTCAACGATTGCCATAATAGGAAACTTTTAAGTGCACTGTCTACTTGCAGGTGCTGCATATGTCACTGGCCTCTGACAGCAGGTATTCCACAGAGCCACACAGCGCTCCGTGCAGCACGGCCAGGGTGGGCTGCAGGCAATGAGCGAGAGATTTAATGTCAGCGATGCATTTGTCTTCTCTTGTAGACAAAAACCTAACTAATCTCTTCAAAGCCCAAGGCAGCAATTCGGCTTTTCCTGTTTGACTATTTACTAATCTTCTTTTCAAAATCTGGCTCCATTTAAGCTTCTCTGACAGTAAAGATCCTCAAATAATACTGGTTACTGAGGCAGGATAAAGAATTCCTCTCCAACTTAAAAAAAAAAAATTAGCATTTTTCTTTTTAATAAAGAAAAATATAAATAGAAGAGTTCAAATCATCCATAGTTCTTCCACTCAGAATACTCCTATCAACTTTTACCAATTAAGTAAACTAGCATTTGTTTTTGGGCCCAGAGAGACCTATCTGTAGGGTTTAATTTAATGGGTTTCTGTCTGGAGGCAGAACACTGGGTGAGGCGACTTTTCAAGGTCCTCCCAGCTCTAACTCACCCACTTATAGTGTAAAATCCAATAATTCTTAGTATGTTCACAGAGTTGTTCAACCATCACCACCATCAATTTTAGAACATTTTCATCACATGAAGAAATTCTGTAACCATTTTTCTAAGAACTAGGAAAAGCCTTTGGCTTGTGGTATCAGTCAGCAAACACATCTTGCTTGTAGCGTGGTGCTAAGTACTGCAGGTTGCTACTGCCCTCTGGTGGTAATTGGCCAGACCTACAAGCAGAGATTAAAGTTTTCAAGAAAAAGACTCAGCTGTTACCTGCCCTCTCATGTTTACCAGGGCCTGGGGTAAGAATAACTTCTATGCATATTTAAAGGCTATTAATCAATCTAGCAAACCACCGTCAAAAGAAAAAAATTACAACAAATTGAAAGATCTCAATTGCCTTTGTTCTGATCTAGAATCAGGCAACACATCATTCAGTAAAATAGAATAAGTGTTCCAATGAACCGAGCAGAGGAGGTTGGTTTTACAGGAAAAGGCTAAAGAAAGCAGAAACAAAGAACAAAAAGCAGATCCGTCATTTCAAAGTTACTTTCCTTGAAAGGTGGGGACAGGGAGACAGAACAATAGAAAAATAGCTGACTAGTTAACATCGGGCTACTTCAGGCTGTCCTTTTTGTGTAAGGATTAAAGCAGAGAGAACTTTATTATCTATTGAAGATTTAAACTGGCCTGTTTGGGAAATTGACTGTTATCTCTCTCACCTGATTTTATCTCTCTCACCTGATTTCTTGGAAGACCAGACCACAACCTAGGTGACTTGGAACTTAGCAGGGGTGACTCCATTTTGGTCTGGTCTTTTGGGGCCTAGTACAGGAAATTAGTCCAAAACAACAGCCTCTGATAATTTTATTTGACACTGTTAAAGATGATCTATCATCTTACCTTCGCAATGACCTGGAAGCCCATATTCAAATTAAAATTCTCAGTCTCTGTAGAATTCCATGTCAAACAGGGAGACATGGAAACAGTTGGTCTCAGGTCTGGCTTCACTCTTCTCAACCCTGCTCCATTGCACACCTCCAAGGACTGCTCCATCATTCATGCAGACACCTCAGTGCACCTGGCTAAGCTCCATTCGCACACCTGCAAAGAATCCCCTCCTCCCTACATACTTGTAGTGAAAAAATACCAACGGTCCAGTCAAGGGCAAACCCAGGGGACAGAACTGTGCAGGCTCCAGAAGCAGTCCTGGGACTATTTGTCCTAAGAATTCTGGGGTTCCAAGTATCCAGAGCATGATCTAGAAGGTTAGTGGTGGTGGAGGCGATGTGGCTCTCGGAAGGCAATTAGGGTGACCAACTTGCTTTGCTGAGATCTGTCCTGGTTTTAGCACTGAAAGCCCCATGTCCTGGAAAGCCCTTCATCAGGATGCTAAAAGCCCCACTTACTGATCTTGCATCAAAAGATTAAAGGAGTTGGGCAAAATCTATATGGCAACCAGTAAATAGGGGCTAACAGCAAACACTGTTTCTATATGGTGTGGGTTATTCATCCTCCATAGTCATCGTCACCACTTTTCTTCCCTGACTGCTGATGCTGGCAATTGTGACTTGTGGCTCCCACTGTTGTCTGCTGAGTGACGTGGCTGCAGTGTGCGACTCAAGGGCGCTGCAGTCATGAGCATCAACGCTGTCTTTGACTTCACCTGCGGATGTTCTGTTAAGCTGTGCTGAGACAATATGAACTGAATTTCTTAGATTATGAACACTGTGATCTTGTTTTCTGAACTTTTTCTACAAGTTTAGATAATTAAAATGAGAACAATTANTATATGGTGTGGGTTATTCATCCTCCATAGTCATCGTCACCACTTTTCTTCCCTGACTGCTGATGCTGGCAATTGTGACTTGTGGCTCCCACTGTTGTCTGCTGAGTGACGTGGCTGCAGTGTGCGACTCAAGGGCGCTGCAGTCATGAGCATCAACGCTGTCTTTGACTTCACCTGCGGATGTTCTGTTAAGCTGTGCTGAGACAATATGAACTGAATTTCTTAGATTATGAACACTGTGATCTTGTTTTCTGAACTTTTTCTACAAGTTTAGATAATTAAAATGAGAACAATTACATATAATTTAATTAGTCCCACTATCAATTACTACTAATTGTCATTGTTAACTAGCCAATTGTTCTGTTTAAATATGAGGAAGAATATGACCTGCAAAGTCCCCGGGGAAGGGTCTCAGGGCTTACTGCAAATGGTTTCCAACACAGAAAGCAGGTAAAAATCTCTGAATGGTACCTTTGGGAAGGAAGAAAATTGTTTACGGACAGTTAAAGGCATATGCATAATAGAGTTTGGTTTGATATCTATGCAGCTGCCACAGAAGCATGGGGTCCAAAAGATTTGTGAGTTTACAGAGGAAATTACTTTGCAAAAAAATTCATTTATTTTTTGATGATGCTTACTCCCAAGAACTCAGTTTTTTAATGTTAGTGGGAAGCAGATGCTAAACTGCAAAAATTAACCAGCAATTGCATTTCAGAAAGCAATGATATCCGACTTCTTTATTAAGTTTACTGTTAAGTGAACAAAGAAAAAGAAGACTATTTCTCCCATTAGCAAAGCAAATAAGACATCTGTGCACAAAAATATGCAAGACAAAATTTGGTGGGTGAAATTACTTGTTGTGGAAGGAATGATTGCCTTGTAGGTACAGAAAATTTTATATTCTATGTCTTAAATTGAATAAGTTATCACAGTGTTTACGAATTGCCTTTCCTCCTTCTGCCTTTCTCTCTTTCTTTCTCTCTTTCTTCTTTCCCTCTTTTTCTTTTCTTTCTTTGTTTTAGTTAGTTTTATTTTGATTATAACCCTGAATTTCAGACCAACAATGAGGGAAAGGAAGCAGTCTAGGAGCCTCACTGTCTTAACGTCACTCTCGTAAACTGAGAGACCTTTGTGTCCCAGTTTGAGGGGTCCTGCCCACCCAGATGTAGCCCATGAATCAGGAGAGTATGGTGATATTTCAAAATGTTTGAGGAAAAATATAATTAAAAAATAGCATGAATCTTTCCACGAACTTCCTGAAGACCCCTCCTATGGGGCCTGTGAGCACTACTCAGCAAGCATTACATGTTAGCCAGGTTATCTGGCTGTTGTTTCTTTACTGTTCTTTGTTTGGCACAATTAAATTTTTCTGGTTTTCTACCATCAGGTACAATGAGATCTTGAGATAGAAACTAAGTTAATAAAAACAGTTATATTTACTTGCACACTAAATATGTGGATTTGCTATTTATTCCCATTGTACGCTTTACTTCCAAAGGGTCAATTAATTCATCTTAGAAACACAGAATTTCAGTATAAGGAGAGAGGATCATTCTTCTAAA
>NW_007727808.1:34766-36245 GCF_000696425.1 Galeopterus variegatus | reverse complement strand
ACGCTTTACTTCCAAAGGGTCAATTAATTCATCTTAGAAACACAGAATTTCAGTATAAGGAGAGAGGATCATTCTTCTAAAAACAAAGAAGGGAATTGAAATAGAATTTGCAAATCTGTGTACCATGTGGAAAAGTCTCATCCGTTCCCATATCATTAACTCTTCAATTTCACACTGGTGACTTCCAAGTCTTTATTGTCAGCGTCCTCTTCCTCACACATCTCCACTGGTGCATTTCCAACCTCCTGCCAGCAAATTCAAAACATTCAGGGAGAAAAGGGCTGATCTGGACCCGCAGAAATCCCTGTTCTATTCCCTGAGCCAGTACTCAGTAGGAACGTAATGAATATTTAAGCGAATTTGTTTATTAAAGAGATCAACAAGGTAATCTGTCCACAGGCAATTTTATTCAGTTTTCAAAATTTAGATTTTCTCTGACGTGGCAAAGAGAATGTGATATCCTCGCCCCCCTGGGGTTCTGAGCGGGACGTGTTCACAGCTGCTTGCTACTAAGGCCACGTGGTGGGAAGGCAGGCTTTTGGCCATGCGAACTCTCCTCTGTGAAGACATACACTCTCCACGAAGG
Source organism: Galeopterus variegatus (assembly GCF_000696425.1). NCBI lineage: Eukaryota > Metazoa > Chordata > Mammalia > Dermoptera > Cynocephalidae > Galeopterus > Galeopterus variegatus. The sequence continues at coordinate 35,659 of NW_007727808.1, read as the reverse complement.
AGAACGTGGTGTTCTGTGGAGCAGAAACAGGAAGGGGGCGGCAGTCCCTCGGGTGACCGCAGGTGGAACCTGCGCCCTCACTCTACAGGTCCACCTGCCCCGGAGGGAGGCTCTGCACGGCTGGGCGAGGGCCGCCTCCTAACCACGTGGGTGCAGGATTGCCTCTAAGGTCTTGTCCCTCACACTCTTTAGGAAGCTTAAAGCTGCGGTCCCACCTGTGCCTGTGAATTCTAAAGCCTGAGGTGGCCTTGGGAGAGGGTTTGGCCTCCTGCCTTTTGCCTTGGCTGCCGCTGTGATGAGATATTTGGTCACCACGGTGACATGATAGCTGCGCAGTGCTGCCAGGGCCTCCAGACACTGGTTGTAGGCTGTCAGAAGGCAGCCGTGTCCGCAGGACAGGACGTAATCCCTCAGCGAGGGAGCCGCGTGGATTTCTTCTACGAAGGCCTTATGGGAGGGAGGCATGTAGTCCCTCATTCTGTACAGAAAGTCGGCTGAAAGAAACAATTCAGAGCAATGTCATAGCCCCAAAGGGACACAGAGGGGAAGGAGCCTGCCTGCTTCTCCAGGCACGAGCGCACCAGCAACGGTTGCAGGTATCCTCGCTCAAGCACCTTTGTGGACTCCTCAGCTTGTAGACTTCCAATGCTCAAATGCACATTTCTGACTGTTGACAGGAGAGGGGGAGAGAAACAGAAGAGCACACAGGTCTGATAACTGAGCTGAACTAGAGCTACCAGCCAGTGTGCAAATGTTTACCGTTTCCCACAAGTGAGCAAAGTGTCTCGTTGTGAGATACCACGAGGGACATCCACTTGTAAGAAACAAACCCCCCTTTTTATTGAAATGTGTTGATTATACATATCTGTGGGGCACAGAGTCATATTTCAATA
>NW_007727808.1:32507-34172 GCF_000696425.1 Galeopterus variegatus | reverse complement strand
CCCTTTTTATTGAAATGTGTTGATTATACATATCTGTGGGGCACAGAGTCATATTTCAATAGACGTACACGATATGTGCTGATCAAGTCAGGGTAATTAGCATGTCTATCATTACAAAATGTAATCAGTTCTTTGTGATGAAGACATTCGCTCTCTTCTCTTCTAGCTGTGATAACATGCAGTAAATTGTTGTTAATTATACATGCCTAGCTCAACTGCACACCAACAGAACTTGTTTTGCCTGTCAAGACACAAACCCTTAAACTGATTAGCTAAATACTCTGGTGAATTCTGTTTCCGCGGTGCCTGGTTTTGGAAGGAGTGCTAGCAAAGATGAAAGTTATAGAAGGTACAAGGGCAAAAAGATAAACAATGAGCAACTGTTTTAGTGATAGCCTTTGAAGCCGAGTTGTTTAAAAAGCAAATCAATAGCTATTTATAGGAAATTCATTATGATCTTAATATTATGCATGGTAAGTCAACTATTGACATCACCAAGTGCAAAAGTCAATGAAAAATTATCATATTTCTAGGAAATGGACTTTTGTGGATGAGTCTGGACTCCATGATGTTAGAAGTTCTACTCAATTTTTTTTTCTAATCCAAGTTGAAAATATGAAGTGCCTTTCTGCAGTTGTTAATCACTTAGCTGGATGTTGGCAGGAAAGGAAATGAGCAATTTCAAGCCTCCCACGCGATAGGCCCTGCTCCTGGTCCAGATGGATTTGGCTGGAGGTTGCACCATTGTCTGTGGAAGGGCTTTAGTGGAAGAGCTCGGGCCTTTCCTGACTCATCAACCTAATGGCACAGCCTTCAACTTGAGATCTCACCTGAGGTTTAGAAAAGGGAAGCTACTGCCTGCGGATCCAATCCAAATTACAGTGGGATAGCTGAATATACAGCAATGTTTTAAGATTTGGAAATGAGACCCAAGATCCTGCTGAGATCTGCCTGGCACAGTAACATAGGGCGGGCACACAGTTTTCTGGTTGATTTAGAGAAGTACAAGTTTAATGACATTTAAATTTATTTTTAGTTTTATCACTTGGTAGAAACACCTCCGTTCTTCCTTCCTCTTCTCTTAGAGAAAAGAAAGAAGAAAAACGTCTCACTCACCGCTCGCCTTGCTGTGACGAACGCCTAAGAGCGCGTCAAAGGCGTGAAGCACCGTGCTCTGGGCTGCGCTCCCCCCGGAGTATTTCAGGGGCTCTGTGCAGACTCCCTCGTATATCAGCCCCACAGGCATTGCCGGGTTATCCTTCCATCTGAGCAAGAGTAAAGGAAAGAGGGAAGAAGGGGTGCAGGAGTTAACAGTGTATTTTCTGCTATGGAAACCGAGAGCCAGCAAGAAGGTGAACTCGGTCCTCACTTTCAGTGGTACCCTTAGGACAAGAGATCGGGTGTCTTTGCGGGATAAGTACTGAAGCATCTGGACCCGCCCCAGCTTCATAACAGGCCGTAAAATCACAGCCCTTCTCTTCCTCATTTAAAGGACTCTTCCAGAGAAGTAAACGCTCTTCAAGGAGGAATCTTTGGCCTTGGTCTCTTGACATAGTCATTGATAAAATTCAGTTATAAAGATGCCACCAGTGCTGGTCAACAGGAACGATCTAGGGCTCCGAGAAACCTTCCTCACTTCCTCGCTGACCTCAGCCTTGATGACCT
>NW_007727808.1:15788-32167 GCF_000696425.1 Galeopterus variegatus | reverse complement strand
AACGATCTAGGGCTCCGAGAAACCTTCCTCACTTCCTCGCTGACCTCAGCCTTGATGACCTGGCACTGCAACTCCACGAGCAGAACTGCTCACACACGCGTGCATACACGCGTGTGCACACGCCTGTGCCCTTCTCTGAAACAACGACAACCACACAGTGTCACATTAAACTGTCAGCTCTGGATGTTACCTGACCCTGAGGATGCCTTCACTGGATACTTGGTTGACGGCAGGTGTGACCACGAGGAGGGTAGAAACGAGAACACAGTGCAGCCCTGCGGCTACCAGAGGCTGAAGTCAGGGACGTGCAGGAGGTGCACTGCAACTCCACGAGCAGAACTGCTCACACACGCGTGCATACACGCGTGTGCACACGCCTGTGCCCTTCTTTGAAACAACGACAACCACACAGTGTCACATTAAACTGTCAGCTCTGGATGTTACCTGAGCCTGAGGATGCCTTCACTGGATACTTGGTTGACGGCAGGTGTGACCACGAGGAGGGTAGAAACGAGAACACAGTGCAGCCCTGCGGCTACCAGAGGCTGAAGTCGGGGACGTGCAGGAGGCCGGGACGGGCTCTCGGCCGTGCTCTGGTGGAGGGGGCTTTCCTCTGCTCCCGCCTGCCCTCCCCTCTTCTCTGCTCTCCGTCTCACTGACCCCCTTCCTTCACAGTTTTCTCCGAGCCCCTTTCTGCCTCCACCTATGTCACTCATTTCCTGTGTCTGATTTTTCCTAGTCTTGAACAGTCACATCGTGTATGTGGTGACGTCCCAGTAAGAGCACACGTAACAACAGGAGCACACTCCATGTGCAGCTGCAGGCTTTACAGTTCACGAAGTGTCTCCGTGTTCATTTCCCACGTGACCTCCTGTGACTAGATCAGGGCTGGTATTTTTTATGCTGTTTTACAGATAAGGAAGCAAAGCCTCAGAGCAATGACGTTTCCAGTGTCAGATAGTTTAGGAATGATGGAGCCAGAACTTGAATCAGAAACCTGTAATTTTCTGTTTTGATTTTTCCAACAACCCCATACATGGATTTCTATTTCTATTAAGGAAAATAGTCATTTCCTTTTATGGCCAGGAACAAGCTGCCTTCCCCGTTACGACAGTTTAAATAAGAGATTCACACTGATGTCCCAGCTTCTTCTTATAATTCCAAAAGTCATTTTGCTCAGACACACACACCACAAACACATGCACAAGCCACAGAAACACCGTCCTGCTTGATCTTTGTGACCTCTTTCAAATATTGCCCTGAGGCTGGAAATGCCACAAGGAGTGGGGCTGTTTTCTTTGGGGGCTGTCTGGGTTGGCTGGTCTCTGGTTTTCACTGGGTGAACAGCAGATTGGTCCCGGAGAGAGACGAAGCACAGACAGCAGGGCAGGGGTGCATGGGAGGAGCCATGAAAAGGTCCTGGTGTAAGACTGTACGGCTGCAGCTGTTGGAAGCAAGGGCTCTTACTGCAGCAGGCATGGAATTTAATCTTAGCTTTGCTATTAATCGTGACCTTGGCGTAGTTAATTAACCTCGATGAGCCTCAGTTTTCTCATCTGCGTAATACCAGTATCTACCTTATTGGGTTACTGTGAGAACTAATCAAAATACCTACCCAGTGCCCAGAACATATTAAGCATTCAATAAATATTAGCCATTTGGTCACATTATTTACAGTGAGTTGGAATCCCTGCTCCCCTTTCACTATTTTGAAACTTTGTATAAACCATTCTGAGCCTTAGTTTCCCCAAATTATAGCTGCTTACTAGTGCTGTTGGAAGAATTAGATGGGCTCCAGAGAGGTTTTGTGACCTGTCAAATATCAGGACAACAGTGCAATAATGTTGCTGAACAACATTTTGTAGGAAGATATACTGAAGATGTGGCTGCTACTGGTGGCAAATGGGCCAAGCACACACAGGCACTTTTGTCCAGGTTCTTCTTGGCACTATGTATTCTGAAATCTTCATGATTAGATGGGCAACAAAGGTCTACGTAAGAACCTCCCCCGTGTGGTTAAGCGGCCAGCACTAAATCCTAAATTCATTGGAATTACGTATGGATGGCCCAAACATGTGGATTACTGAGAATTTCCAATATAGTCTTGAAAAATGTAAATTTGCTCTTTTGTTCTCGATCTGCTCCATGTTCATTTACTTTTGTTTTTTTTTTACTTTTCAGAAAATGTTTTTATTTAGGAGAGTTGAGGGAGTTTATCTGTAGAAGAAACATATTCCCTCTAGCTCCCACTAACATTACACTTCTCAGGAAACAGCCCCTGTGAAAAAAAGTCATTCCAGTTTTTTTCTATTTAAAGTTCCCCTTTTCTCGGGGTTGCTAGAAATACACTACAAGAAAGGCTAAAAATAAACTTGCCTACAGAGATCTGAAACAGAAATAGCTTCTTTCCTTCACAAACAGCAGCTTGGGCCTGAGAGCTCATGGGAGCAATCCTCGGGCTGCTCAGAGAAAACCAATTTCCCTTCCTCAGCCTAATCTCATCAGAGCTGGAGAACATGGGTTTTGAAAGTAGATGCGCTTCTTTTATTTTTTTGGACTTTCATGCTGATTTTTCTTCGTCACCTTCAGTGTGGCTTCAGCATATCCTCTACAGGCTGTGGCACTGAAAGGAGATTGATTGACATCTGTCTCTTGGCCGTTTGAGACATCTGATGGCTCTTTAAGCTGGCCAGGTCCTTTCAAGAAATACATTGGGTCTACACATATTCTGGACATATAATCCATACTTATAGAATTCTATTTTTTAATTTACTCATTTATTACACGTTTAGTCAGTGCTCACCACCTGCTAGGCCCAGTTCCAGGTGCTAGGAAGAGTAAAAAAAACAACTTCATCTTCGTGGAGCTTACGTTTTAGCGATGCAGGACTGTATTAGTCTCTTGCATTGCTTATAACAGAATACCTGAAACTGGGTAATTCATAAGAAAACGAAATTTATTTCTTACAGTTTTGGAGGCTCGGAAGTCCAAAGTCCAGAGAACACATCTGGTGAGGAACTTCTTCCGGGCTGGAACTCTCTACAGTGTCCCAGTCTGTTTCTGTATCTAGTATCAGCTTGCAATGTGGTAGCATGAACTTTAAAAAACTGGCTCTTTTTTCTCTTGCTTAATTCTCACAAAGGTATACAGGGAAAGCCTAAATTCTGAGACACACTCTCAACTCCATTTCCACACCCTTCCTTATTTATTTTATTTATTTATTTGTTTATTGCATAAACCTTGTGCTCATTATTCCCAAGTTACTCTCTGGAAACCCTTTTCCTACTGTCGATCTCCTGCAATGAGGATTCTCCACCCAGGCTGGATTCCTCTTAAAGTGTGTCACACTCCAGAACTACCCAATCTGGAGAAAATGCTTAACACGTGCTGCCACTCCATGCTTGCAGCATTGGAGTAATTGGTAATGTGTTTTAGCATTTGGGGTGTCTCTTGCTATATCCAGGCACAGCTTACAATTCTTTCTATTGATAGCACTTCAGATGTCTCCTAGTTAATGAGACGGCACACTAGAAAATATCTATTTCACATTTTTTACCTCATCCACCTACTGCTTCCACCTTTCACTTTTCATCATTTAAAAATTACAAAACCAAACCAAAACCTTAACTTCCCTCAGTTAATGTGATTAAAACATGTCAAGGTAGAAGTGACTAATGTGTTTAAGGGAATAAGTGTATCTAAGGGTAGAATTCTCTGCCTGGGGAAATTCTAAGCATGTGACAGAAGAAGAGCACCCCGGAGTATGAAAAACATGGTTTGGGGCAATGCTTCAGTCTGTTCCTGCTGCTATAACAAAATATATTAGACGAGGTAATTTGTAAATGACAGAGCTTTGTCTCTCCTACTTCTGGAGCCTGGGAAGTCCAAGATCAAGGTACTGGCAGGCTCAGTTTCTGGTGAGGGTCCTGTCTCTGCTTCTAAAACAGCACCTTGAATGCTGTCTCCTCAATGACAGGAGGGACAGAGGGCAATAGGAGGAAAAGGGCCTGCATACTTCCCTCCAGCCCTTTCATAAGGGCATTAATTCCATTTACGAGGGTGAGGCCCCACCGACTAATACCATTGTGTTGGTGATTAGGTTTCATCACAAGAAGTCTGGAGGGCCACATCCATTCAAACCACAGCAGGCAGCTCTTCCAGGAATGTTAGAAGGCGTCTTCTATGCTACAGTCTGCCCCTGCACCCGCCTTGATAACAAGGGGAAAGAATGAATGTGAGAGATGGAGCTGTATGGGTAGCATCCTGGGCTTTTTCGTTTTCTTTTTTTCTGTCATCAAGGTGGGATTCTAAGAAAAGTGAGTACAAAGGGATCTCAATGGCCTAAGGACAATCACCGTGAACTTAAAATGCAGCCCTCAATGTCATTTGTCATGCAGATGGTGTCCCACTTCTTTGGCCCAACAGTGGATCCAGGTGGTTACTTTGCTGGCGAGGGTCACCTGGTATGTTTCTTACTCTAGGAAGCTTCTCCCCTCATAAATCTGGAAAAGGCTACAGAGACCTCATGCAGAAAACAATTGAACGATACTTACCCCGACAGAAAGATACGGATGACTGCATAAAATATGTCTGGATCTACGTAATCTGGAGAAGCAATCAAAATGTGAACTTTACTACAGGCAAAAAGAGCAATTGGTTCCACGTGCAGGGGCCCCACCGCCCTCCTGGGGCTGCCTCTTCCATCTGATCTGCACAGAGACAAGGAAAGAAAGGAGCCCCAGAGGAGCTGGAATGTTCTCTTCTGTGGCCCCCTCACAGCGCCTGCAGAGCTTTTAAACTATTCCACATGCCGCCCTTTCTATCTGTGTACTTCCCATTTCTCTACCTAGTACAGAAAACAACAACAAAAAAGACAAGGCCTTCTTTAAAAATTTAATATTTTAAACAGACAATATTTGAACGAATGTGGGAAGTGAAGAGAAGAAAAGCAGAGAGAACCACCTCTCTCAAGGCTTCCACAAGAGAAAAAGAGTAAATTCGTCAATTCACAAGCGAGGGTCTGAGTAGGTAACACAGAACAAAGGAGTGGAGCCCTCTTGCCCAGAAACTGCCCCACCAGGTCGACAGCTCCACGTTCCGCTGCCCTCATTAACACGGGCAGCTGCTTTTGAATCTATGCCAATGCTTGGTGATAATTGATTCTACCCGTTTATTAACTTACATATATGGAAGCATTTTCTCTTATTTGTGCTAAATTTCTGTTTATTAACTTTTGGAGGTTGTTCTCTCTCCTTCATGTAATGGGGTCCCTCTAAATTCTGTGACCTGGTGGATGTTCATCCTTTCCAGATCCCTGTCTGTGTCTCTTTGCTTCTGAGAGAAAACAAAATATCCCTTTGATGAGCACTGTGCGTTCACATCCCCGTCCCACCCATTTCCCTTTTCCACACCACATGTGGCCTCTGGGGCCCGTGGGCCCAGGTGACTCCCGTCTTCCTTCAGCCTCCTGCTGTCCAATGCTCCTTGGGAGCACCATGTACTCTCTGCTCATATGTGACAATGCCCCCATGTAATGGACTTTTCTCCGGGCCCTACTTCTGGAACTTTCCCATTTGGTCCTTGGCTCCTGCCGAAACTGCTGAGTACTTTAATATGTTAAAAGTATGCTAAAATTATGCTGAACTGCTGAGTACTTTAATATGTTAAGTTAGGTAAAATATTAAATATTTTATTAAATATTAAAGTATTGCCAGTCATTACAACTTCAGCCAAAAATAAACTTTTGTATGTAGCTTTTGGCTGAAGTGGTAATGACTGGCAATATTTTAATATTTTACCCAACTAAAGTACAAAAAGTCAAATGCTCATTTTAATGGATGTAAATTATCTTTGATGTAAAATAACTTCAAGAGATGTAAAAAAAAAAGATCCACTTTGATTAAAACAAACAAAGAAAAAACTTCGCTTAATTAGAAATAAGAGGGAACATACTTGAACTGACACAAAGAATCCACAGAAAGCACATAGTACATATTATACTTAATGGCAAAATATTGAAAACCATTCTTTTAAAATGTGGAACTAAACAAGGACCAGCTCTTCTACTCAATACCGTGTTAGAGGTCCTATCCAGAAGAATAAGAGATAAATAATAAAAGTAAATAAAAGTTATGAGTATTATAAATGAGGGAAGAAAACACTACACTCTTCTCAAATAATACTATTTATACATAGAAAACCCAGATAATCTACAGAGAATTATTAGAATCAATAATAGTATTTACCAAGGTTCTGGACTCAAGGCTAATATTCAAATATCAGTTTCATTCTACAAACTAACAATGAATAGTTAGGAGGTAATTAAATTTTAAAATACCATATTCACTAGAAACAAAATACCAAGTAATTATAAATAAATCAGAAGAGGGACAAGCTGCTTACCTTAAAAGAAATTAAAGAAAAAGTAGTAAATGAAAAGATATACACTTATGTACCATGTTCATGGACAAGAAAATTCAGTATCAATATCTAAAAGAAGAAATGTGTCAAAGAGAAGAGCTCTCTATCTGGGTATGTTTCAGACCATGGAACAAGAAGAATGTCCAGCAGTAGGAAGATGTGATTTGGGATAGTTCATTCAGGAACCTTATTTAATATTTTATGCTATTCTCTGCCTCTCCATCCACCTTGTTCACAAGACAGAAAGACTGACTATAACATCAAAAGTGCGTCATTTCCTCCAAATTAATATACATATTCAGTGCAATTTGAGCAAAATTCCCAACAGAGATTTTTAAAAATGGAACTGGATCAGCTGGGTCTAACAGTCTGCGGGAAGGCAAAGGGTCAGGAAAGCACCGCGCTCCTGCAGAAGAGAGGCAACACAAGGGGCTCGTACTGCTTGCAAGTGCGGAGGACTACGACGCTGTAGGCCCAGGGAAAAGACAAACAGTGAGAAAGAGTAGAGGGTTTGTGACAGATCCACTAATTTAAGAAAAAGAAAGAAGAGAGCCTAGGGCCCAGGTTAGTATGGTTATGTGGCCATTAATGGAGTCAGAGCTAGAACCCGGTCTTCTGATTCTGAATCTGGTATTCTTTTCATGATCACCAGCTGATTTATCTGGGACAATTTCAAGCAAACAAGTAGGGAATATATTTTGGGGGCTGACTCTCAACACCGTTCTGAGAAAACCAAGTAGAGAACTTCCTCTTTTACAAACAAGGAGCTGGTACCAGAATTATGAAGTACGGATTACTAAACAACCATACTTACTATGCTTAAGAAAACTAATAGCAAGCTTGAAAATATCTATAGAAAACAGAAAATTACAAAATAATAAAATGACCTAAAAAACTAGAAAAGAATCAAATAAAATTTTGGCAATGAAAAATAAAATAATCTACTCAATGTATGTATTTAGCAGCAGATTGGAAGCAGATGAAGAGAAAATTAATGAATTAGACGAGAAGAATTAATCTAGAATGCAGCACAGACAGACAAAGAGACAGAAAATACAGCAAGACTAAGAGAATGGCGGACAGGGCAGGAAGGTCTGACTTTCTCGAAGTTCCAGTGGCAGAGGAGAAAAGAATGAGAAATAGGCAATTTGTGAAAACTTGAGCATCATGAAACCTAAGTATAATAAACGGAACAACACACAAGGTTAACAGATACAGAGAAATTCCTACAAGCAGACAGGGGTAAAAGATAAACTGACAACCAATGTCTCAACAGTGACAATGGAAACCAGAAGACATTGTACTGATACATTCAACATCTAAAAGAATATAGTTGCTAGAAAAACACCCTTCAGGAATTGGAGTGAAATAGGGCAATCTTTAGTTAGGAGAGTTTGCCACCAGCAGACACTCACTAGAAGAATCTAAAAGGATGCACTCCAGGCAAAAGAAATGTGTATAAAAGAGTGAAGAGCAAAGTTTATGAACATGTGAGTAAGACAAAGTGAACTGCAGCCACGTGAAACCATAATAATCATTATAGGGTTTTAGGTAGTATTGATGAATGATATATAATTGAAGTTCTTCTTATATCCCTAAGAAATATTCTGTAAAGATTTGCAAAAATCTTCAATGTTTTGAGCTGGTTTTTGTGGGCATGTGTGTATATGTTTCCATATTTGACATATAGACATGATAAAATTTCATTTAAGGTAAGCAATAGTGGCTCAAATGGCTTGAATATATTCAGATTGCTATGTATAACTAATCCACGAGCAAAGACAATCTTTAGAAATATTGTCATGATTTTATTATCATGTGGAATTTCACAGAGAAGAATTCCAGTGTTAATTATTATCCAATTGAGTTTAGACAAAATAAGTTCACAAGTTAAGATGAAAAATTCCTTTAACAAAACTAAGTGAAATAATCAGATAAGAACAGCAGCAGAAACTCACACTGCAGTTTAGCCCCAACTTGCTCATTAAGAAACCTGATTCAAACACATGTACCAATCATTAGAAGAAGACATTGTGACTCCTCTTTACCATTAAAAGAAAAATTCTTACAGCTGCCATTGGGTCAAGCAGAAGCTGGAAACTCTGTGGATTCAGAAGGAAGTAAAGGCAAAAATTTCCATGGCTTTTTAGAGAGAAAATATCCTCCAGCTTTTCTAAAAAGAAAATTAATTATTGGAGAACAGGAGCTACCAAGAAACTTGCTAGGGCTGGCTAGTGAGCTCAGCTGGTTAGAACATAGTGTTGTAACATCAAGGTCAAGGTTTGGATTCCTGTACCAATCAAGTGCCAAAAAAAAAAAGAAAAGAAAAGAAAAGAAACCTGGAAAAAACATGTCTGTCAATAATCCAAATGCCTGAAAATCTGAAAATGGTTTAGCCTTCTATTGGATCACAAAGCTCAGACCTGGTGGAACTCTGTGTAAACCACTAGTTTAAAAGGAGAGTTGGATCATACTGCCCAATGTGATCTACAGGTTCAATGCAATCCCTGTCCACAATACCATTGACATCATTCTTCACACAAACAGAAAAAACAATCCTAACATTTATATGGAAAAACAAAAGACCTTGAATAGCCAAAGCAATCCTGAGCAAAAAAACCCCTAAAACAAAAAACAAAAAAAGAGATAACGCTGGAGGCACAAAATTACCTGACTTCAAACTATACTACAAAGCTATAATAACCAAAACCAGGATGGTTCTTTTATAAAAACAGACACTCAGACCAATGGAACACAATAGAGAACCCAGAAATCAATCCACAGACTTACAGCCAACTGATCTTTGATGAAGGTGACAAGAACACACATTGAGAAAAGACGGCCTCTTCAATAAATGGTGCTGGGAAAACTGGGCATCCATATGTAGAAGAGTGAAACTAGATCCATACTTCTCACTGCCTATCAAAATCAACTCAAAATGGATCAAAGACTGGATATAAGACAGGAAACTATAAATCTCCTAAAAGAAAACATTAGGGAAACACTTCGGGAAGTAGAACTGGGCAAAGACTTCATGAATAAGGCCCCAAAAGCACAGGCAACAAAGGAAAAAATAAACAAAAGCTTCTGTACAGCATAGGAAACAATCAACAGAGCAAAAAGACAAGCTACAGCATGGAAGAAAATATTTGCAAACTATGCATCCAACAAGGGATTCATATCCAGAATATACAAAGAACTCAAACAACTCAGCAGTAAAAAAAAGTAACACCATTGAAAAATGGGCAAAAGAGCCAGTAGACATTTCTCAAAGGAAGATACACAAATGGCCAACAGATACATGAAAAAATGCTCAACTCAGCACTCATGACTAGTAGTACAACTCTCAAAACAAATATGTCGGTGTGGGGAAATCTGCCCTTTGGGAATGAAGGGAGGTGGTGCTAGGACCTCCCCAGACCATCAGCTCCTGAAGAGGATGCTCAGGGCAGCAGAGGGGCCATGCTGGAAATTAATCTCCTCTGTGTGATCTGAAGACACCTGTGCTGTTTCTCCAGTCGTCTTGATATCCTTAGTCATGAACTCCGGTGTCTTGGCAAAGCTAAAATACATCTCATCTCACTTTAGCTTGGCAAAGCCAAAATACTCAAAATACTCCTGTTTGGCAAGAGACCTACTGATGTGATCACAAGGGCCTCAAAGGTAAAATTCCAGGAAACGGAAACAGTGCAAATATAAAATGTAACCCAGGAAAGTTATAGAATGAAAATAACCCATAATCCTGTGATTGCAGGTGGATTTCTACTAGTGCAGAGAGTCTGGATTGACAAGTGATTTTACTCTTTTGATACAAGGCATTGAAGTTCAACACTGCCTAGTTTCCTTTTCCCTCCCTCCTGTCCAGTCTCCTGTAAACACTCTTTTTCCAGAATCTCTCTTTCTTTCAGTGAAGCAGGATTCAGAGAAACAGATACTTAAACTCTGCTTTCCTCTTGTTAATGGGTCACATCCCTCTCCCACCCTTTCTTTAAACACATGTCAGTCACATTTTTTAGATTCCTCTGATAAAGGAAGTTGAAGAGCCTCCCAGACATTGGAGACTGAATGTAGTAACCATAAAAGTGTGTCACTGATCCGGGAAGTGTGGGCCCCATAACTGGACGCACCTATGACTGTCTGTGCCTGCACTAGCCCCAACAGAGGAGCAAGGTCAGTCATCTCAGGAACCAACCGAGAGAACAGAATAAGTCGGCATCTGAGAGCGAGAAGAGAAACTCCACCTCACAGTTCCGCCCTGGGGTAGCCTACATTGCTGCATGGAGCCCACATGAACCCATCCCCTCTTTCCAAACTTCAGGCAAGACCTCAACATGCCATAAGAAATATCTGGCTACTGAAGACAGAAAACTATCCTAATCACAAGACAATATAAAGAAGGACAAAACTGCAAAAATATCTCTACAAACTGAGAAATTAATCTCTGACAGTATAAATAGAAAATTTTTCCCCTAAAAACAAAGGTAATACACCAGCGCCATCTGGTGGAAAAATATATCATCAGCCGTTTAACATGTGCCCAACTTTGCGGGCCCTTTCCCCAAGCAGAGCCCTGGACCTCTGGGGGTGCTTTGGGAGCATCCGGAGCATCTTACCGTGCATTTGTCCTAAGGTCCTGGTGATGTCCTCAATGGAGAGTCTCAGCTGCTGCAGGGCCTGCAGCAGGGTGTCCTGGCTGGTCTGCAAGATGGCGTTCACTGCCTGAACAAGTGCCTGTGGATGAGAGTTCTTTCTCAGTTCAGGAGCATTCCCTTCATGTCCACTGAGGGGAGCAAGCCTCACAGCCGTGGGAACCCAGTCGGGGGCACCCCTCTGAGTGCTGGACTGTTTCAAAGCTCCCTGGGAACACTTCTAAGCTAGACCTACGGTGGGGTCTGCTGAGGGCCAGAGACTCTCTGAGCACCTCCCAGACAGAACCTGGTTAGGCTTCTCTGGATCTTTCCACTTGCTGCTCCCTCTTGGACCTCTCAAGGGCCTGACCTCTATTATTTTGTTTCTTTTTTTCTGGATTTATTGGCCATCATGATCATTTCTACTTCTGCACCCCCAGCTAGGTCATCCTCAGTCTGAAGCTCTGTCTTTCCTAACATCAGACAGATTCTACGGAGGGCCCAGCTCTAATGCACCCTCTGCTGTGAGGCCGTCCTTGTCTTGCAATGTCTCCACCTTATTCAAACTACATTTGGAAGGCCAGCACTTTATTCTGTACCTTCCAGGAGACTAGAAGCATGAATGAGAACTAAAGTAACCATATACTTTCACTTTCGAGAGGAAAGAAGGTGCCGTAATAATTTGCCGGCACTGGTCACCCTACTGAGGACACAGTAGGCACTCAGCATATGCTTACCAGGGGAGGTGGCGAGGGAAGGCGTGAATGCTCTAGCTGATCACAGGACCCTTCACTGCCTTTGTTTTATATCCAGCCTTTCTGGTGCCTGTCCAACCCCTAAAGAAATTCAAATTTGCCACTCCCAGGGCTAGATCATCTCAGGGATGCCTTCCAGCTCTGAATATTTTCCATCTTCCTCCATCAGCAGAGCAGTTTTCTCTGCCAAAAATATGTTTCTCCTCTCTCTCTGTGTGTGTCTGTCTCGCTCTTATACATCATTCAGGGTTTGATGTAGCTGCAATTTCCCTGGGGAAGCTTTGCCTGAACCTTCAAATCTGGATTAGGTTCTAGCTGTCTTTTCATGAAACGTGGCATTTTTTCCTTATCACTCTATATTCATCAGAGCATCTTCCACTGTCAGGGCTGGGTCAATGCCTGTCTTGTTTGCCCTCATTTCCCATTGCCTAGAACAGTGCCTGTTTGTTGAATAGACAAACCATCAATTCCAAGTTTCACCAGAGTTGATAAAATGCACCGACCACCGTGGGCTAGAACCGAGATCTCTCCTCTGGGCCTGTGTTCACCCCCATTGAGTGGAAAGTAAAGCTCAGACTGATTTCTCATTTAAAAGAAAAAAGTTCTGTGAAGTGAGCAGGTACCTTAATCCCAGGAACTGCTGCTGTCTCTACCAAAGCAGTCACCAGTATGAAGCCACGCAGGCTCTCTCCCCCTGGAAATGAGATGATGGTCTCCAAGTTCCTTGAGAAGGAGATGATCACACAGTTAGTGGTTTGGAGATGGTACTGCCCACAGGTCCCTACTGAGTTAGATAACTGCTACGTGGAATCGGTGAGCAACCTTTTCCTCTCCATGGAACAGCCCTGAGGGTAAGCATCCACCTTCAGCAACACTGAGGGAGAAAAGAGAACACATCCATTCAAGCCCAAGTTCACCTGACTTGAGGATTCTCAAAGTCCAGAATGTCCCTGGTGGTCCTAGACTATCCCCCGGTAAAAAAGCCAGCTGGAAGGTGGTGGGCAGTTCTCAGCAAAGGTGTATGTGGTTTTTCACCTGGCTGACTCTGTGGCCTGTCACTTCATTCCTGCCAAAGCCATAGCATCTCAGAGCTGCAGTGGCCATGTGCAATAGCTAATTCCATGTTCCCTTCCTACAGATATGAAACAATGGCCCAGAGAGCAAAAGAGCTTGCCCAAGGTCACAGTCACAGGACCAAGTCAGGAATAGTTTTATAACTCAGGCCAGTGTTCCTCCTAATCCATGGCTTTTTTTTTTTTTTCATTTTTAAACGAAACATTGACTAATAGAGTGGGAGCAGAAAGACTGTTACAGAGTTATTAAATGACTTGTCAGTTAAATGCATTCAAATATCCCAGATGTAGGTCTGGTCTTCAAAACCTAAAAATGTAACTGTATATATCACTTCTACTCCTAACATTTGAAGCATGAACAAAGACAAAAAACAAACTCTCCCGAAAACAAAAACCAAAAATAAGGCAGGACTAATACCGTTCCAGCAATTACATCCCCCCATCTCTTGATCAACAGCATTTACACTGGACACTGTCACTGAGCTGGGGTTTAGCGGTGGGAGAGGCAGCACTGGCCTAGAGGCTACCTGTGCTCTGCAGGGACAGTGGAGCCTCAGGATGTCTGGGCCAGACCCCCACGAGCTCCAGTCCATGTATAACAGGATATTTCAAACATATTCTTCTGTAGCTGTAGCAACCACTGCCTGCAGTTTGGCCTTTTATAGAAGTTATAGTAAGATGAGAAATCTTTTTCAGCCCAATAGACTATAGACAGAGATTAGGTGAAGTCTTATTTGTTTTTCCTTGCATGGCTTTTTCTTGTTTTATTAGGTATAGATCAGAAAATACAATAAAGAAAATTAATCCCCAAATTGCTACAAGGCAGAGGCAACCACTGTTAACTTTTGGACTGTTAATTTTTGGCACATTTCCTTATAGTTTTTTCCATGCATTTTTATATAGTTGGTATACTATACATAAAATTTGGTACGCTTTCCTCCTTGTCTTATTGTAAGCTTTTAAAGTTGGCATGGATTCTAAAGTGAGAAAAGGATTTCTGAGACTCACCCAATTTCCAGGGGTCTAGTCGAATTTCAGTTATTGGCAATCACAGAGAGAAAAAGAAAATAAAAGAACAATTAAGTTTGTAAACCAGATATACCTTCCTGGGTCACAGGTGCACAAGCATGCATGCTCACGTGTCACGGACATGCAGACACATGCACATCCACATGCTTAGGATGTCACAGGTTGTGTAGCCTATGGGCCGCTTCATGAAAGGGAGTGAGCCCATCTCAGCGCACATATGAACCTGAGTGTTTGGCCTGCAGCCATCCTGATAAATTATTTTACTTCTCATATTGTTGCAATTATCACAAGCTCACATTTTACTACAGCTGTCCTACTTATCTTTTAGGACCTGCCTTAGATTACGTTCTGCCTCCTCACCAAGCTTTTTCCTGAATTTTAAAGCCAGTGTTGATGTGGTTTCTCTGAAACCCCGAAGGACATGTTGTCTGCAGCAATCCTGGACACTCGTCATGTGCTGCTGTCTTGTTATGCACCCACTTCACTTGCATTTCTTCATTTCTCCATAGCACTCAGCTCTGTGCTGGGCATCTTCAAAGAATGCAGGTCATTACCAAGAAGAGTAGCTGGCAAGACCCAGTACTGGGTCTGCATCTCTGGGATGAGCCCGCACCCCACTTATGAGGAAACTAGCTTCTTGCTGTTGTATTTTTTACTTTACCATCCGAGCATTTTCCCTTCTCCTCTCCCTCACTCTGAATTGTAAACCCAGCTTTTCAATAGTCAGTGCCTTGACAAGCATAACTTATGCACATATATTTAATGTTTTTTCCCACCCAAATTCTGAGCTAGATTTAGCAGCTTTCAACGGGCACTCATTTCATTACTAAAGCAGAATTGGTCAAAGATCCTAATTAATAATTACAGAAAACATAAAATCACAGGGCTCAGCGGTCCTCAGAGAGATGAGATGGTCCAATCTCTCTTCTTCCAAGGGGCCCATAACTTAGTCCCAAAGGCTAAGCTATATATTAAATGTTTAATCCTTTAGAGTCCCATCATCTTCTCTGGCAATCCCATGGCTACTCATAACCCTTGTGCTGAAAAAGTCCTTCCTCACATCCACCCTCTATTCCCTTCAGCTGTTTTAATCAGTCACAAAAGCAAGTGCTCTCTCTCCCATCTGCAGCCTCAAATAAATTTGGCCGTGAAAATGAGTTCAAAAGGAAACGGACTCTTTACCTCTTCCACACCATTCTATTTACTGGACTGCTCGTTTGTTAAATCTCATGCTATTTTTTCTATAGGCAAATGCCCCATTCCCAGCCCAACTGTCAGAAGAATGACGTAAGCCAGGTGGAATCGATGATGTTGTTAATCAAGCTCTCAATCCAACACACCTAGAGCACCTGCTCTTGATTCATCCATAAGCATTCATTTATGATCACTGTATAATGACTGTTCATTGAAGCCACTGGTCCTACCTTGACTTGAATGAAGGGAATATTAGGGAATAAACAATTTGGTGAGAAAGAATGAGTGACGTCTGATTATGCAGGAGCTTGAAGTTCAGGCTGAGAAATTCAGAAGTAATGGGAAAGCAAAAAGAAAAAAAAAAAGAAAAAAAGGAATCTGGGTGGATGTATACAGTGTGTATTGAAAAGGAACTTCCGGGCCTGTGATTTTTGATCTTGTGTTCAAGTTCACCCTGTATTTGCAACAATAAAGCAGACGACAACAAATGTGCACATCCCCAGTCACTGAGTAGCTGAAAAGCCTGGGTCTTTCCCGCAGGAGGAGTTAAAGCCATAAGACGGCTCCTTCCTGAGCTGCACTCTGTTGAAACCCAAAGCGTTCTCTCCCTCTCTTACCCTTCTGCATTCTTCTTCGTCCAGTTTGTCAGCACCAGGTCTGAGTGCACCAGGATAGGAGGAAGCCCCAAGTTCCTGGAGACTTCCACAAGAGGAAGGGCAAGATTTCTCGGCAGAACCTTTCAAATACAAATCCAGACAATTAGCACATTCTAGAAAGAAGGTGGCCGAGGAAATAACCGTGATTGTCTTTTATTCCAGCAATCCTGTGGAAGAGAACGACATGGGTCTAAACCCGACTTACCGGAGTGATCCACTTTCACTCACCTCACACACATGTCCTTTCTCTTAACGACCCACTGGTGATATCCTTTAGGAGGACACACTGCAACATTCGAGGACACTTCACAAAGTTCGTGGAAAAATAGACTTCAATGAGACTATGAGTCTTTCGTGAACTTTTTGAAGTACCGTCGTAAATAAATATAGATATATAGATAGGTGAAGATATATAGATATAGATATAGGTATAAGTGTAGATATAGATGTAGACACAGGTGTAGGTGTAGATGTAGATAGAGGTACTAGTAGATCTAGACACAGCGTACGTACAGGTGTAGGTGTAGACGTAGGTAGAGGTACTAGTAGATATACACACAGTATACGTACAGGTGTAGGTGTAGACGTAGGTAGAGGTACTAGTAGATATAGACACAGCGTACG
>NW_007727808.1:3720-14631 GCF_000696425.1 Galeopterus variegatus | reverse complement strand
GTACTCGTAGATATAGACACAGCGTACGTACAGGTGTAGGTGTAGACGTAGGTAGAGGTACAAGTAGATATAGACATAGTGTACGTACAGGTATAGGTGTACATGTAGATGATATAGTTATGGGTGCAGGTATAGGTATAGAAGTAGATACATACGTGTGGGTGTTTATGCGTCATTAAGGGAGACCAGAGCACCCTACAGAGGAATGAGGAGGATAGAAGGCCTCAGCCTTTGTAGAAACTGACTCTGCTCGTCCCTTAACAAGTCAAACCCCAAAACAAGCACCAGACAGCCACCTCAAGACAGACCCAGTCATCTCCTTTAATCTGAGGAGCACTCTCTTGACCCTTATCTGCCCACAAGTCCAGGAAAGCTCCTCAGATCCACGGGGGTCTCTACCTGTGGAAAAGTCTAGATTAGTCCAGATTCAGAAAGCATTCTTATGCTCTCCACTCCTTCCTCCATGTCCCCTTGAGATAGAAATACCTGCTAAAGACGCCCTGCTTCTGTATTCATTTTCTCCCAGATTTTTAGACATATTTGGGACAGAATTGTTTCTTAGGTAGAAAACAATAAAGAGCTTTAAAGACTTTTGAATTCGAACCTCAGGTAAAATGTCCTCAGAAGGCAGGGATGGGGAGGATGCTGGAGAAGGGATGTGCTCACTCAGCTGAACATCAAGAGAGGAGCGCAGTCAAAGGCAGAGACGATCTGAGTCTGGGGCCTCATGCTCGCCTGGAGCTACCTGGACACTGCTGGAGGCTGGAGACTTCCTCTCCCATCACCCAATTTATGTTGGCCTGGGGGACTCACTGGGTTGTTCTGTTGTGTGCCTGGGTTTAAAATGTTTCAACATCAAACATAGGATTATTTGCTTACTTATTTACTTATTTAGTCAGCTTTTGTTTTTGGCAGCTGGCCAGTAAGGGGATCCCAACCCTTGACATTGATGTTATAAGCACCACATTTTAATGGAGTGACCTAGCCCTTAAAATGAAATGTATTAACACATAAAATATCTGAAGCAGCTCTGCACCTGCCTTCTTGTTCAGTTTCACGTGTCCACCTGAGAGAGAAGAGGTGGGATAAAACAGGCAAAAAAAATGGGTAGGAGCTGCGCACTCAACTGTGCAGTTCTAGAACAAGGCTACTCCCTGATTTCTGGGAAAGAGTCACTTATGAAAAAAGGAAAAGAAATAATAAGTACACTATGTCCTGAAGTTCAGGTCGAAACTATAAAAAGTTACATAAAGATTCAGAAGAGATTTAGAAGAATTATCAAGAGATGGACTAATAATTGGCTAGACAGAAAGCAGTATTAAAAAAAAAAATAAAGATGGGTGTAAATGTCAGTGTGCCCCCCAGGGAAAGAAGCCTTCCTGACATCAGAAGATCTGGGTTCTGGCTCTGGTCTTCCCACTAATTTGCTGTTTGACCTCAAACAAGGAATTTAACTTCTAAGCCCCTCGGTTGTCTGTAAAATGGGCATAGTGTGGTCCTATTTACATTATGTGACTGTGAAAAGCAACCAAAATAACTGATATGTATACAAGTATAAATTGCTGTACTTTTTGTTTTTTAATGAATTCTCAGAATCCGTGCTCCAATGCAGCTCTTCAAACATTCTTGGAAGTGGGTGCCAGAGAAAATAGATTCAAAAGCTAATAAAAGAGAGAAATGGCCATCGGTTTTTCAAAAAAAACATCTTCCTAGTCAGGATTTTAAAAATCCTTCGTTTAAAAGGGGCCTTCATCCTTCATTCAACCGATACCGAACAAAAAGAACATGAAAGAACCCATTTTCCAGGAAAACAGTGTAGTAGCAGGCAGAGAGCATTTTGCCAAGCGCAGAAGGCCTGCCGGGCCCCAGGACAGGTGACAGGGTGGCCCCTTACCTCTTCAGGCTGGGTGTTCCCCTCCTGCCAGACATACCCCATGGTGATGAAGCTCAGGACCAAGTGGGCCAGGCGCTGCTCGCGGTAACTCTTGAGGAACCGGCAGCTCAGGAGGGGCATCTGTTCAGAAGAAGTTCCAACGACCATCAGCGGAGGGGCTGGGGCGGGGGTAAGGGTTCTGTGACTTGACGAGTCCCTCGAGGGTGAGGAAGCCGGTTCTGTTTCAGGGGAGGAACTCAGAGCCCTCCCGCGTATCTGCGCGTCCCCTGGTCCTCGGTCCCCGCGGTGCAGGAGGGGTGCACGTGGCGCTGCTCGGGAACCGCCTAACCGCGCCACCGGGGCCCCAACTTGTCCCCATGGTTGGGCCAGACGCTCCTCTCCATCATGGCTAGAGTAACTCCAGATTCGAGATAATTAATCTGTTTCATATGCGTCCCCCATGGCAGCTTTTCTTTTTGGCGTCCGGTAGGTGAGGGGACCTGAACCCCTGGCCTCGGTGCTGGTGCTGGAGCACGCGCTCAGGCCCTTCCTTGCCACTGACCGGCCAGCCCCGCTCGGACGGCGACTCTTACAGTCCTGGCTGGTCAAGGTGCTTCTCCTAACCCGGTATCACCTGGCCCTGCGACAGCGCTGCGGAGGGGGCGTCACTCTGTCCACTGAACACTTGAGTCAAGTGACAGAGGTGGCCAAATCCCCGCAAAAAGGGGCCGGGTCGTCGCTGTGTCCGGACACCGCCGGCAACTCTGCTGGGTCCCCCGCCCCATGTGCCACCCGCATGCCCCACGCCCGTTTCCTCCCCGTCGCATGAGTGACTGCAGCGTCATCCGGAGGCGTGAAGGCGGTGTCGTTGGAAGCAGCGCCCGCATCGCTTGTTATCAGTGACAGTCCCCCAAGCTCCTAGTTCTGCCGGCGGCCACACCAGCCCCTGGAGCTCCGGCCTCCAGGCGACCCCGTCTCCCCTCCTCCCCGTCCCCGACTGTAGACGGACACCGGTCTGGAGCTCCCCGGCCCGCACGGCGGAGGGCGGAGGGGCGCGTTCTCGGTGGCCGCGCGGACCCTGGCGCCCAGGACAGGCCGGCAGGGCTCGAGCGCCGCCCGGCAGCTGCTGGGCTGGGCTCTCCCTCCTGTCCCGCTGGGCCGGGCTCTGCCCCCGCTGTCCCCCTGGGCCGGGCTCTCCCTCCTGTCCCCCTGGGCCGGGCCCCCCTCGGCGCCACCGCGCGGATCCGTCGTCCAAGTCCCAGCCGGCGGCGCCCACAGCCACAGGCGTTTATGAAGCACTCATTGCAAGGCTGTTACTAACGAGTGTCCAGGCGCGACGCTACAAACGTCCCGTGCAAGACTGTATTCCGTCAGAGGACAGAACCGAGACTCACGCAGGTTAGCGTGTTTGTCCGGGGCTGCAGAGCCGGGGGCTGAGCCCGGTCTCCCAGTCACAGTCCTGATGTCCCCTCGCGTCAGCACTGCCCGGGAATGTGCGAGCCATGTGCTTCGATTTAAATTCTCCAGCAGCCACACACACACACACAAAAAACGTAAAAAAGAAACACGTGACATTAGTTCCAATAATATAACTTTCCTAAGCCAATATATAAATA
The DNA here is from genome assembly GCF_000696425.1 of Galeopterus variegatus. Classification (NCBI taxonomy): domain Eukaryota; kingdom Metazoa; phylum Chordata; class Mammalia; order Dermoptera; family Cynocephalidae; genus Galeopterus; species Galeopterus variegatus. Next base: position 11,142 of record NW_007727808.1, on the reverse strand, counting down.
CTACTATCAAAATGTAATCAATGTAAAAATATTGAAATATTTTTCAGTTGATCTTTTTTTTTTTTCCGAAGGCTTCAAAATCCCGTGCCTGTCTTCTTAATTTGTCCCAGCCACATTTCCAGTGCTCAGTAGCCACAGCTACCTCAGGGCAGCCGCAGGTAAAGTACTAAGGTCCAAGCTGAGAAATGCTTTTCTGGCAGCTTTCTGCACATTCCAGAGGCCCAGCCTGGCCCCTCCAAGCAGACATACAAATAATAAACAAAGGGATTAAAAGGAAAAAACAGAAACAAAAAACCAGACACACCTCTGCGGTGGGACCCTTTTCCTCCACAAGCAAAGGTGAAAACGTTAGCGACAGAGTGTGTGTCACACAGTTAATATCTCCTCAGATTAAGGTGATGAACTTGATCCCACATTTCTGTTTTATTATAAGATGGAAAGTAAGTACTTAGCAGAAAGAGTTTAGCTTCATTTCTTCTTAAAACATTTTTAATAAATATTTATAGATATAATATGTACATTTTATATAATTATACACATAATGTAGATTTATATACATTAAAGATATAGGTACTGTTATACACCTTTTTTCCAGTAAACTATATAGCAAAGATATACATTGAGAGAGGTCACAGAGACACGCATACATTGTCATTTAACAGGCTGCATAGTTTTCATTTATTTAATAAATCTACTTATTAATGAAAATTTAGGTGATTTTTTATATTTTTTCTTTTTTATTTAGCTATTATTATGCTGAAAAAAAATACTATTCTTTTTCATCTTTGCCCTTTTAAACAAGTATTTCTGTAAAATAAATGCATAAAAATGGAATGGATGGATCAAAGCAAACTGATATTTCTTTATTGGACGTTGTGAAATTGCTTGCCAGAAAGATTGCACCTGTTTGCTCTCCTGCTTTCAACGTGCTTTTGTCCCTCCACATCTGGACTAGCACTATGCTAACTTTTTAAAAAATTGCTGTCAGTATAATAGCCAAAAACAGATATTTTGTTGCTTTCACTTGAATTTTTGGTTTATTCTTGGGATTGAACATTTTTGCATGTTTATTATCAATTTGAATGTTTCTTTCTATAGCTTAATTATTTATATTCTTTGCTATTTTTTCCTATTGATCATTCACCTTATTGATTTGGTGGAACACATTTTGTGTTATGGATCTTAATCTTTCTCTGGCAGAAATGTTCTAAATGTTTCAGGGCCGGCCCGGTGGCGCACTGGAGAGTGTGCCACTTGGGAGTGCGGCGGCGCTCCCGCCGAGGGTTCGGATCCCATGTGGAGACAGGTCCTGCTCACTGGCTGAGCACGGTGCGGGCGCAACACCGAGGGTTGCGATCCCGTTGCCGGTCCCCGGTACGGGCGCGACACCGAGGGTTGCGATCCCGTTACTGGTCAGTAAAAAAGACAAAAAAAATGTTCTAAATGTTTCTGTATTTTATCATTTGCCTTTTAACATTTATTTTGAATAAATAAACATCTAAACATTATTAGATAAAATAAATAAAATAAATAAATCATCTAAACATTATTTATATTATAGTGAGACACATTGAAAAGATATATTATTAAAGAATTACTATTAATACTATTTTTGCAGGTGATTAAAAATATTAATTATATTTTATTTCTAAACCAATTTGTTCTGAATCATAAATGACTTTGGGGACATGAGCACGTAATTATTCATCTCTCGTGACAGGGCATTTGACAGGTGTGAGATTGGACTAAAAAGAGAAAGGTACTCACTGGCTGAACCTTATCTTTCTTGATGATACTCCACTAACATTTTGACAGCTCTGTGTGTTGTTTTAGGATCTATCACATCTGCTCCTCACGAGTGATTTCTAACCGACTCAGTCTCAGCCTTTGGTGGTGAAACCTGAACGTGGTTTTATCTAGTTAGATGTTTTATAAGTAATTACAAGTAGGAAGAGAGGCCAACAGTGTTGTGTTAGTTTCCTGTGGCTGCCATAATAAATTACCACAAACTGAGTGACTTAACACAGAAATTTACTTTCTCACAGTTATGGAAGATAGAAGTTCAAAAATAAGGTTTTAGCAGGGCTGATTTCTCCTGGAGGCTCTGAGAGAGAATCTTTCCATGTTTCTCACTGAGCGTCTGGCAGTTGTGCCAACAGCCCTTGGCATAGCTTGGCTTGCAGATACATCAGTCCAGTCTCTGCCCCACCTTCAAATGGTGTTCCCCCCTATGTGTCTATGTCTCTGTGTCCATATTTTCCTCTTTTTTTGTAAGGGCAACAGTCATACTGGATCTAGGGTGTACCTGATTATAGAATGACCTCTTCTTAACTTGGTTACATCTGCAAAGACCCTATTTCCAAATAAGGCCGCTTCCACAAGTTCTGCATGGACATAAATTCTGCGGTGGCACTATTGAACCAGTACAAATGTTAAGGGATTGATTTCAATGCTGTGCTATGAGGAGTCCCAAATTAAGAAGTATTTTTCTTCATTTAAAGTAGTTCAGTCAAATACAGCCTGAGGAGACGCTAGTGTGAGGGCCACAGAGTTCACAAATAGGTTTCTATTTTGTCCTCCTGCCAACTGTCCCAGATGCCCCCTTGCTTTGCTTCTGTGCTATTGTGAGGGGGCGAAGAGGGACTCCAGGGGCGTCATCTTTCACTTTGGTTGATTGCTTTGCATGGTATATAAACTCATTCCTTTATCTCACCCACAACTTTCTTAATATGGTCTAAAAATCCTTAAAGTTTTTATTCTGTTATTGGCACTTTCCCCTGTTTTCCTGGACTTAGAGATATTTTCTTTTTCTTTCTTTTTTCTATATTTCTTTGGTCATGTCAATGAAACTTTTTATACATCAAGCAAAGAAATTACTAGTTTGCTGTCTTCAAAGACATTGTGGACAGTTTCTCATTCATCTTTCACAGGGTTCTTAATCTGGTGCCTTGCACACAGTGGGCATTCAATAAGTATTTTTAAGTGAATTTGTAATTATGCATATTAAATATGAATATATCATCAAAGGAGAATTTTTTTTTTTTTTCCGTGTCCGGCAATGGATCGCAACCCTCAGTGTCGCGCCCGTACCGACCGGGACTGGCAACGGGATCGCAACCCTCGGTGTTGCGCCCACACCTCGCTCAGCCAGTGAGTGGGAACCGGTCTGTATGTGGGATCTGAACTCTTGGCGGGAGTGCCGCCGCGCTCCCAAGCGGCGCACTGTAGCAGTGCGCCACCGGGCCGGCCCCTCAAAGGAGAATTTTGGAGGGGAATTTCTTGTAGTTCTGAAATTATGTGGCACTCCACATTACTGTTATATAGCAAGAACCATGAAAGGGACACCCAAAGTCATTTAGTCCTCACGACATGAGGACTAGAGACCTCGTACCACGAGACCAGAATTTCTCCCGTTTTATAAATAAAGAAGTGGGATCACAGAGTTAAATAACTTTCTGAAGGTTACATGGCTACTAAACCAAGATTCAAACCCAGGTCTTCCTAAATCAGAATCCGTGTTCTTCCTATGACATTTTCTTATCGTTCTATGTGGGGTGATGTCAGTTTTTATGAAACCAAGAGGTTTCATTGTTTCTCACCTACTCTTACAAAAAGTTGCTCATGTTACCATATGTTGCTCATCACGTACATAAGTATATGTAAATGCTTATATGGTATTTACAGGTTGATCAGTTATTTCTGCAGAACTCATGGCCAGCCCTGATTTATAAGTCAGAAATTCAACCATTCTGTGAGTCCACCACAACAAAATCAGGGTAGACCCAGGATTGAGGACCCCGAGAATTTCCAGGTTTGTCTTTCCCAGGCTGCCTCTTCTCGAGTGGCTTGTTTACAATTCCCAGCCAGCTTCTTTAAGCAGACATTTGGTGAGTGCTTAATACACGCCCGGCATTATTTTATGCAGGCTCTGGAAGCTTTACAGAAACTTCCGTGTTGTGTCAAGAACGTGTTCTTCTGTTATTCAGGAAGGACGAGGCAGCTTTGGTGACAACCACAATGGCAGTGAACGGTTGCCCAGGTCAATTGACTCATTTTCACAAGGCAGAGAAAAGAAACTTCGTATGAGGATCAAAACAAGATGGTGAAGAGAAGGGGGTGAAGAGAAGAGTATAAAGAGGCTACCTTGTTCACATGAGTGCGAAGCTGGTGACTCTCAATCAGGTGAGGAAGGTCGTTGGCAATTTCCATCCAAGGCCTGTAAGGATCTGGAAGTTCTTTCTGCATTGAAAACAGAAGCATGTCAATATTCTAGACCTCTCTGGAAAGCACCTTCTGGGAGGAGCTGCTTTTGGATTTCAGTCTTCAGGAGAATTCCAGTCAATTCAGTTCCATGAACACGGGGAGTTCACTATATGCTAGGCCCAGAGCAGATCCACAGGTGACTAAAATACAGTTCTTGTCTTTAAGGAGCATATGGTCTAGTAAGGGAGAAGAAGTGTAGTTAGATCATACTGATGCAGGCCTAAGCTTAAGAACCTGCAAAGAAGAAGAGGTTAATTCTGTCAGCTCTTGTGTGGAACCAAAGGAAATTATGCAGAGAAATATGACAGCTGAGCTTGGTTTTGACTGAGGAAAAGAAGTGACTTTTCTCAGTGGAAATTTGAAGGAACGGTAAGAAAAGCAGAGAGACAGAAATGTGTGCTTCTTGGAACTACGTATGACTCGGTGCTGCTAGAATGCTCAAGAGAAAGGATGAGAGAAGTTTAAAACGTTAGGTCAGATGTGCTTTGTGTAGAATATACAGGGGGGGGGGGTTCTTTATGTAAGTTGGTGATATTGGTTTGATTTGAATTTTAGGAAGATAATTTTGTCAGTAGTCTTTTGAGACACACAGTCAGATTAGGAAGCCTTTGAAATACTGTTCAAGGGCTAAACTTAGGCAATGACAGTGAAGTTAGAAAGGAGAAGGTACATGTTCAAGATATATTTGAAAAATAAAATTGAAACAATGTGAGGATTAAATTTGGGGGAGGGGCATAAGGCAAGAAGATCTTTAGCCCACATAGCACCATTTGTGTGTCCATTCTGGACCTGTGCCTTAGCCAAGTAGGACATAGTCTGGGTTTCAGTTCCCCCAGCTCTAACCCAGGGGATGGCGAACTATGTTTATTTTTGTGAATTTTTATTGGAATCCAGCCACTCTCATCTGTTTACACATTGTCTATGGCTGCTTTCTCATTACAGCAGTACAGTCGGCAGGTTGCAAAGCTTAAATGACTTACTATTTGGCCTTTTAGAAAAAGTTTGCCAACCCTGATTTATCTCCACGATCTAGGCCTTTTGTGTGTATGTGTATGTGTGTGTGTGTTTAACCTGCACAACTGAATGTTGTGTCTCTGGGTTAAGAAGAAGAGGAACTGAGGGTGACTTCCATGTTTGTGAATTAGGTGATCTAACTAGTGTACAGGAACACAGACTGAAACAGAGATGATGGTCAAAGTCAAAGAGTCAGCATAAAAACAGTGAATTTATTTTCAAATATATTGAGCTTAAAATACCTGTGGAATCTAAAAATATGACTGTGCACTGAGCAGTTAGATATATTGTTTGAAGTTCAGGAGAAAAGTCATATTAGAAATATCAGGAAGCATAACTTCAGTAAAAACCCCACCTTGTGGTTAAAACTAAGGGAGCATGTAACTCATTCAGGAGAATGTGTGAAGCAAACTTTAAAGCAAGCCTGGATTATCACACTGGGGAACGCTCACAGGTGCGTAGGGGAACCAAATCCAGCAGTGCAGTAAGAGAGTTTTAGAACTCTCTTAGAGCTAAATGCATGAGAGACAGATACATTAACTACCCTGACCCGATTACTGTACAACATGCATATGTACCAGAATATCAGATTATACTCCCTAAGTATGTATCATTACAATGTGTAAGTTGAAATATTTTTTTTTTAATTATAGAACTTTTGAGCCAGAATAGAATGACCCTATAGCTGTCAAGACATTGGAGGATTTCACAGAAGTGGGAAATCATCAGAAGTTCAAATGCTTCATTAGAAAGTTGAAGTAAAATTTCTCCCTTTAAAAGACAAAACGAAACTAGGAAGTCACAAATATATCTTATTCTCTCTATATTCATGACACAGATATTTAGGTCAGGGTCGAAGAAGCAGAGTTCAAATTTTAGTGCTTTGAGGAAGTAAGAAAATAGAAAAAAATATAGGTTACTTTTTAAAGACAGTGATAAGGCATTAGCAAAGGGGACGTTTGTGTTGTAGAGTGATCTGTTAAGAGTGAGAAACTCGGGCAGTTGATAATCCGCTATGGCAAGGGGGAGAGATTGAAGGTAAAAGAGAGGGAGGAATTACAGGCAGAAGATGGTGAAGGGGGAAGGAGAGCAGGAGCTCACGGAGTGTCTGACCTTGAAGGGGCAGAAGGAAGGCGTGAGGAGGTGGATAGAGCCGGAGTTTGAAGCAGCTCAGTCTTAATGAATTTAACTTCTCAGCAAATGGGAGTGAAGATCAGGCTGTAGGTAGGACAGGCGTAGGTGTTAAATTAATTACAAAGGGGAAAGGAACGGCCAACTAAACCTAAACAAATACAAATGATATCGAAGCTACTGTGGCCAACAAAGCAGGGAAGGGGGATGGGGAGGGGGAGGGGGAGAGGCTGGTTAGTGGATGCAAAGCAGCTACGTAGAAAAGAAAGTTCTGCTGGTGAACAGCCAAGCTAGGGATCTATACTTGACAACAATTTGCTGCATGTTATCAAATCATTGGAGAGATCAAATGATCACACAGAAATGATTAGGTTTTGTAATGACAAATGTGAGATGATTACGTTTTGTAGTGATGAATATGCTAATTACTCTGATTTGATCATCACATATTATATACATGTATTAAAATATAACTCTGTACCCAGAAAATATCTATTATCAATACATTTTAATAAAAACAAAAGAAAAAATCAAAAAAAGAAGCTACACTGAGAACCCACAGAAGTGTGAAAACTATAAATTTGGAAAGGTATAGATCTATCAGTTGCCCATAGTCTCTTGTTGGAGGACCTCCAGCCCTCAGAATCTAAGATAAACCCGGATTCAGAATCCTAGTTAATTCATAACCTTGGTACATCCAACATGCCATTCACAATCTCTGAAAATTAGACTTACCTTAATTGTCATCTTTCTATCTTTGACCCTGAATCAGTTCAGGACAAACTGGGCACATTTTATTAGCTTTAACAACAAATAAGATTACACCCAATATAATTTTTGTACTGTACTACAGATGTGGGTGTTCATAGAAAGTGTTGGGATGCATAAAGCTGTTACCCCAAAATATGGTGCTTCGACATGCTGGAGTAAAAACACAGCCTCAAGGTCTGACACCCCCACACCCCATCCTGTCCCTCAATCCTCTGTCACACTCCACAGCACAGGATGAAGCTG
>NW_007727808.1:0-3062 GCF_000696425.1 Galeopterus variegatus | reverse complement strand
CCCCCACACCCCATCCTGTCCCTCAATCCTCTGTCACACTCCACAGCACAGGATGAAGCTGGTCCCTCATCTGCCTAAAGTCCAGACCCACCAAGGAAGATGACAGTGACCTACAGTCCTTTCCCTGAGTTCTCACTAACCTAACTCACATCACAGGAAGGAAGACCAGTCCATGCACACACCTGGACTAACATTTTACCCAGACCACTGCCTTCTATTTCTGCCCATTCAGTATTTTGAAGAGAATCATTTATCAGTCACTATCCGCTCTGTGGCCAGATAGACTTTGTCCAGGCCATTGTATGTGCTCCAGGCCCATTGCATCCCCTAAGAATCATTGACTCCTACACCCCTATCTCCCCTTCCCTATGGAGATGGTGATGGAGTTTGGATATATTGTGCTCCCAGAACTCGTGGAAATCTGATCCCCAATGTGGCAGTGTTGGAAACGCATTGAGCCATGGGGGCAGATCCCTCATGAGTGGATTAATGCTCTCCCTGAGGGAGGGGGGATTAATGAGTGAGTTCTCGCTCCATTAGTTCCCATGAGAGCTGGTTGTTTAAAAGACCCTGGCACCTTCCCTCTCTCTCTCTTGCTTCCTCTCCTCTTGCCATGTGATCTGCTTGTACCCGTTGGCTGCCTGCCACTTTCCACCATGAGTAGAAGTAGCCTGAGGCCCATGCCAGATGCAGCTGTCCCAGAATCATAAGCCAAATAAACCTCTTTTCCTTATAAATTACCCTATCTGAGTATTTCTATTATAAACTTCTATTATAGCAACACAAAACGGACTAACACAAATGGGTAAAACATCTGTACCTCAGTGGAAAATTGGGACATTACTTGTGATTCCCCCATACATTCTCCCCCCCCCCAGCAAGTTACATAATAAAACTTGTTATGCCTTTTCTTCATATTGAGCTAAATTTGTCAGTGATTTTTATTAATGAAACTTCAGGGGTGAAGAGGAGCTTTTCCCTTGGCCCTACTAGGACAAACTGGCACCTTTCCTAGCTTTCACAACAAATACAATTACACCAAAGTTTTGTATCTTTACTGGACCGGGCTATCCATACGGAGGAAACTGCATCGTGCTCTCTCCTCGTGTGATCCTCACACGGTCTCTTGGCTTCTGGCAGGTAGAGTCCACTCTGCTCCCCTGGCTTCTTCCCCATAAGCCTGACGGTGTAATTTTCTCCAGCAAAACTCAGTGTAGGTGCAGAGTCAAAGAAAGCTGATGAGAGAATTGCTACAAGTTTGGGGATCTACAGAGGGGCGGCAGGGAGAGAACGCCGGCAGGAGTGAAGGCTGAGGGATTCATGGCGAACTGACCGAGACCAGCGGCCTGCTTTTCATCTCGTCTATACCATGCACATGCTGCATGAGCAAAAATTGAAAGCAGTTACAGAAATGATAGAGTAGAATTAATTCTGCAACAGAATATCAAAGATGCAGAGTTGAAATTAATTCTGCAACAGAATATCAAAGATGCAGAGTCACTGTAGTATTCAGGGGGCCCCTTTAAAGTGGGTTTTAAGAAAAAGAGCTGTAACTAAATTATCACTTGTCTTTCCTTCTCTTGTGCCTAGAGCTAAAGCATCCTGGATTTTTGCTTCCTGGCTTGCATGGAAATTCCTACATGCTTTGTTTTGCCTCAATCTAAGCTGCACTCTATTTTTAAATATCTACAATATCTACTTTTTCTTTTCCTTTAGATCCTAGAGGAAAGCTTCTCTCCACCCCCCCCTTTTTTTTCATCCAATCCTTTTCAAAGATGTTCTAGTGCTTGGACTTCTGAATCACCCCACAAACATGGGAAAACCATGAGCTTGTCAGCATCACTTGGGAACTTTTTAGAAATGCAAAGTCTTGGCCCACCCTCGCCCTGAAGATCTACCGAATCAGAAACTGCAGGTAGGGCCTAGCTGGGTGTTTTAACAAGCCCTCCAGATGATTCAGGCGCACGCTGAAGCTGAAAGTCCGTGATGGGAAGACAAACCTTGCAAGTAATCAAGAAGGGAAGAAAGGATTGTAAAGATATTTTACAATCCACTGAAAACGTGCTCTGCTTTTTGGCTTTTCCTCTACAAATTGAAGAGAGTATTAAATTATCTTAAATACTTTTATTTACTTATTTTATTCAAAATATTTTAACATTTACTTGTACATATTTGTGGGGTACAGTATATTGTTTCAATTCATGCATATACTGCACAATGATTCACTTAGGGTAGACAGTGGGGTTCTGTACCCGTTAGTCCACCCCTTCTCCTACCTACCCCCATCCCATCCCAGCCTCTGGTAACCTTTATTCTACTCCCTTCTTCTAATGAGAACCACCGTTTTTTTTTTAGATTCCGTATATGAGTTATATCATGCAGTATTTGTTTTTGTGTGTGCCTGACTTACCTCACTTAACATGATGGTCTCCAGTTTTTGTTGCCAGAATTTTCATTAAGTTACAGTGCTGGAGGCTGGATTAGCTGATAAGTTTCTCCCTAAACAACATCCCTTTTGGTGTCAGTTCATACAGATCTATCATATCTGTTTTAAACCTTACGTAGTATTCCAATAGTTTATTGATGAATATTACTAATTGCTTACAATTTTGTATAATTATTAACAAATCTGTAACAGTCATCCTGACACATGTATTTTAAACATTTTCTGATTATTTCTGGTTTAAAGATTACGCACATTTAAAGGTTGAAAGCTACTTCTTGAATTCCCTACAGAAAAATTTTATACTGATGCAATCAATGCATAGGGCAGGACATTCAGAAAAGCACGAAGTTTATAAAATAGAAAATACAAGTATCTGAATTCTCATCCCCCATCTAGCAGTGATGACTCTTCAAAGTTTCTTGTGTGGTTTTTAAGTCATTTTATATTGTGTCTATACCACCTGCATCATTTTTAATTTGCCACCATTCTATTCTTCACATTTATATTTCTGTAATAGAGCTTGGAAATCTTTTCATGTGCTTAGATCATTGCTTCTGTGTGTGTGTGTGTTTGAAACAGCCATTCCTAACAGAGTAGTGAAATGAACCAAATTTTA
>NW_007727807.1:435067-435954 GCF_000696425.1 Galeopterus variegatus | reverse complement strand
GCCCAGAATGTTTCTTTTTTAAAGAGCAGTTTCCCACTGACACAAATGATACCATGTCTCATTCCTTAGAAGATGGTAGCTACTAAAATCTATTTAATTTCCAAGAATAAATTCTTAGCCATTGCTACAAAGGTAAGCTTGACCATGCCAAAAGCATATGTCAAAAAGAAGAAATGTTTTACTGTTCTTTTGCACAGCATAGTGACTATACTTAATAATGTATTGTATATTTCAAAATTGCTAAGAGTAGATTTTAAATGTTCTCACCACAAAAATAGACAAGTAGGTGAGAAGATGGATATGTTAGCTTGATTTAATCATTCAGCAGTATACACATATATCCAAACATCAATTTACCTCATATGCACAAGGGTTCTTTGAAAAGTTTATGGAAAATAGAATCGAAAGGTAACACAAATCTTTCCATGAATTTTTTGAAGTACTCTCATATATATACAAAAAGAAAAAAAATAAAGGTACAAGGCAGAGAGCACCAAATGAGAGAGTGAACAGGTATGTGAGAATACCACAGACTTTAGCATTCGCTAAATCTATTACCCATTGTTGGGTTCCTAGAGAGGGTCAGATATTGAGACTGTTAACTCAGCCAGTGCCTGTTCCATTAATAAACAAAAAGGAGAGTTTCTATTTTTTCTTTTGTTCTGGACACCTCCTGTAGGTATGATCAGAGAAACACTGATCTTGAAACCAATATTTTAATAAATCTTGTGCAAGGTAGAACCACTTCTTTAGTCAGTAAAATACTGTCCATGCTTGTCTGCTCTGGAAAATCCCTTTTCACGTGACATAAAATCTTCCTGTCCCACCCAGAGAACACTGGTGCAGCCAACAGCTAGACAGTTTGGTTAAAAGAGTATCTTTAAACA
>NW_007727807.1:431643-433607 GCF_000696425.1 Galeopterus variegatus | reverse complement strand
ATCTTTATCTTTATTTTTATTTTTATTTTTTAAAATTTATTTTATTTATTGAATCAAAATCAATTATACATATTTTGGGGGCTGAACATTTCTGGAGTTTTTGAGATTAATATTTATTTTACTTGTAAGAGAAAGGACTATAGAACCCCCCCCCTCCATTTTTGTGCCTCCTATGTGCCAGGCACAGCAGAGCAGTTTACATGTCATTTACATGAATATTTTAGGACAAGGAGCATCAAAGGTATGTTCCCTGCTGTTCAGTGTCTTATTCACCCCTCTAGTGAATGTGCTTCAGAAAGGACATTTATCGCAAACTCTGCTGAAGACTGTGTGGGTTTATATTGCTGCCTTAGCCTCGTGACCTTAGGAAGTTACTGATCTAGGTGTCTTTTTCCTCACCTATAACATAGAGCTGTGAGAGTTGTTGTAAGGATCAGGGAAAAAAAAAAAAAAACATGTGAAGTGCTTAAAACAGTGCCTGGCAATAATAAATGCTTCATAAATGTTCTCTATCGTTGTGTTATCTTATTTAGTTGGCACCAAAGGTTGACATTTGGATTCTTATTTTTAGCTGTGAAATATTGAAGCTTGGACTCACCCCATGTCTTATACTAGGAGCCCAGGAACCCAGCGAAATTCATAGGCAGTATGTCTAAATTCAAATCCTGCGGAATAGCACTAGTCTACACAAGCCCTCACTCTAATTTTACATTCTGCAAAGTGACCTTGGGATCCTGGATTTCCAAGTTGGCAAGTAAAGCACTGACAACAAAAAGTTATATTCAGAATATAATTTTCCCCACTGCAACATCTGTCTCATTAGAATGGGTGTGTAATTATTCTCCTAGTGTCTTGGCAATTTACGTGATACTTTGTGGGATAGAACATTTCCATGCCTTTCCGAAGCAAGGTCAATCCTGGTAAAATTAAATTGTCTGCCCAGCCACATTGTTCTTTATTCCATCTGAATATCACAGGTGCCATTTCAAAGGGACACTAGCCTAATATAATTGTTCAGTTCATCCTTCCTGGCAATACTAGTAGGCATCAATGTGGCATTGCTCTTTGGATGACCATTTCTAATCTTTCACTTCCCTTCTCCTAACAGCCAACAATGACCTGTGCATTCCTGATTCTATACCATTTGTTTCAGATTTACCCTTTGATTTTTTAGTAGCCAGTGCCTGAAAAGATGTTGTGTACAGAAAGTCTTTTGAAAACCATTGGGGCCCCCTGCCATCACTTCCCTCAGCCTGGCTACACTTTATATTGAGAACACTGAGCTTCTTATCGCATGCAGTGCTGCTCAGGCTATTGCATGCTACATAAACAGAAACTATCAGCAACACTTAACTTTATGCCAAAAAAAAAAAAATAGTTCAGGAGTCTGAATGAATATGCACAACAATTCTATGCTGTTTGGTTATTCCCATTCTATTAACTTAAAAACTGAGGTTTGGGGACATTCAGTGTACTGGGTAATGTCCCACAGTTACACTGTGACAGAAGAGATCCTTGTCAGTCTGACTCCAATTCCACTCTCACCCTTCATGAGAGTATTACTCATGAAAGTCATGGGCTTAACATAGGTCTTATCATTTTGGAACATGACTCAGTGTTTGATTTTGTGAATGAGCAAAGTGAGAATTCCCAAACCTACAAGGAATGGAAAAAGGAAGGCACCCTCTCTTTTATTTTGCAGATGATGAGAAAGGCTGATTCCTACTGCAAAGAACAGGGAGGGGTGGAAGCATGTTTATAGTCCCTTATTCCTCTCTTAATACGGGGTTATGCACAGAAGCAAACACAGCTTCAATAAGATCAAATGAGAGGGTATACTACGCCATACAGAGGAAGACTTTGGCCCCTGAGCATGCAGAAAAACAGAAAGAGCATAAGATTGGGAGCCAGATGATCTATCCCCTATGTGATTGCTACAAGCCAATAAATCCCTCTGAGTTTCC
>NW_007727807.1:429591-430943 GCF_000696425.1 Galeopterus variegatus | reverse complement strand
TTTTTTTACTATGTTTTCCCCTTGAGAATGCTGGTCTGACAGGTGACAGAAAAACAACCTGGTGGAAAGTCTCTGAGGCGAGCTGCCTGCTGCTCTTTCTTGTTTTCTCGAACCTTCTTATACCTCGTCCCTCCTCCTCTCCTAAATCCTTGCATAATCTAGTTCACATTTGGTTGCTTTTAACATGCAGCTAAAAGAATCTTAAAACAATATTTCCTCCAATTATTTAAGGTGGAAATTATTCTCATTTACTGAATGGAAACACAAGTCTAGAAGAGTTGAATGCTAGATGAAGGTTACAAAGCTGGTCGGAGGCAGAGCTGGGGTTCCTGCACAGGGCTCCTCCATGCCAAAGCCCAGGTTGCCTCTACTCAGGCTTGGGAACCCTGCTGTTGACCAAGAGCTCTCAGGCTGCTGGTCTCACCAGTATTTCTGGTGCTCTAGGGCTCCACCCTGCTGCAAGTCCCATGTTCTGAGCCTGCTCACTGGGCCAGACCCACACCCAGAGCCAGGCTCTCTCTCACTGCTACTGTTCTGTTACAGCTTTCCAGTCGAGTCCATCTCTCTTCTGAGAAGGTGACAGGGGCTTTTCATTCTGCCCACCCTGAGCCCAGAAGCTTCTTGAGGACAGGGGTGATCTCACTTATTTTGGCCTCTCTGGCATCTGCCATATGTATTTGTACACTAACTTTTGTTGAATGAAAGCATACAAGCCCGACAGATGATGAACTGAGACTGAGGGATCAAAGGAGGGGAAAAGATGCAAACCTAGTTCTGGGCAGTAACGAATGATCTCTAGGGAGACTGTCTGCTGGAGGCAACAGAGCCTGACCTTGGGGGTCTTTTTTCTTGTGCGCCCCACCATTGTCAACCCCTTCAGCCTGACATTTCAGTAATTTCCTATCAACTTCGTGGCAGTGTCAGAATAGACAAGAGTTTATTTCAACTCCAAAATGAGACAAACAAGGAAAGCCCGCTGTGACAATTTTATTTTTATTTCTTTATTGCATTCCTGCACTAATATGATTAGGGCAAAATAAGACCAGACTTACAGATAACCAAATTTAATGTAGGGTTCCTGTAGTGGAAAATCAAGTAAAAGGCAAATGTCTTGCATGTTCATTGTGCAGCAGTTGTCTTGCTAATGATTCCATCTAAAAGGTATTTTATGATCTCCACGTGAGAGCTCTTGAGCATCACATGCTAAGGCACCCAGAGGACAAGCAGAAGTGCTCTGCTCCTTGTAAGCCAGATGCCTCACTGAGGGGTCAGAACCAAGCTCCTGGCTTTGGTGCACACTCTATGATGCCTTTGCTGGTGCAGATTTTTTTTTTTTTTTTTTTTTTTTTTTT
>NW_007727807.1:427662-428786 GCF_000696425.1 Galeopterus variegatus | reverse complement strand
TAGGATCCGAACCCGTGGTGGGAGCGTTGCTGCGCTCCCAGCGCCGCACTCTCCCGAGTGTACCACAGGCTCGGCCCTGCTGGTGCAGATTTGAGGGAGGTTCCTCACCCGCGTTGTAGGAGAAGGATGCAGCTTGGAACTGCAACATCTCGTAAAGTGTCTTTCCTCAGCTCTTATTGCCTTCACCTTTGCCATGACCTTCTGGTGCTTGCTAGCGTGTGTCTCTGGGCACGCTCTCTTTATCTCAAGTACAGCTAATTCATTGCCTCAATATCAACATTGCCCTTGACACAGAATTTCAGGGGGAGAAAACTAAAAAGGTGAATGGGGGAAGAGATGACGTGACAAACTACATACAGCTCACTTCTTGTTGAAAAGGTGTCCCTGGGGGGACATTTTAGATAGAAATCCTATATAGTCTGGCATCAACGTGAACATAGATCATTTCGTAATTAATTCGAGAGTTGAGAAGAAACATTAACTATTGATTCCAATTAGCTTTGGGGTCTAAATTAATTGTGTCCTTACTTGAAGTATGCTCAGCTAATGGCTACAGGGGATGCAGAGCCATGCTATGAACCCACAATATGGAATGATAGTAGTAGGTCAGAAGATTCCTATACCTGATTTTGCAACTGTTTTTTGGACTGCCGACTCACCCTGTGTTATTTCTTCATGAAATACTAAGGTTTCAGGGATCTTAGGTCATAATCTTAGCCAAAGGCCAACGTTTCCAAAGTCATTTAGAATTTAGTGAGTTTTGCTATTTATAGGAAACTAGCATATGAAGCTTAGTGATCATTGCAGTGAGGTGTTTATGAAAGATGCTTTATTACTTTGTAGGTTCTGAAAAGAACTACTTTTTGGAGATGATCTCGCTGTCTGGTGTCCTGAGGGCTGGTGTCCTTAACTTGCCCCTTGGTTCCAAGTGCGAAGCTCCTGCTGCCTTCTGAAGCCTCTCCAGCTTTCCTCACCCACTTCTACAGCTATTTCCTAAACCAACTGACCCTGACATTGACCTCAGTGAGCCTTTTCCAAAGCGCTCTATTTACAGTTTGCAAAAGCATTCATTTCTCCTCTCGTGTTTATCTGTCAGGGATCTTTCCCAGTTCTTTGTTGTCAAG
>NW_007727807.1:424693-425994 GCF_000696425.1 Galeopterus variegatus | reverse complement strand
CCGCGCTCAGCCAGTGAGCGCACCGGCCATCCCTATATAGGATCCGAACCCACGGCAGGGGGCTCCCAGCGCTGCACCCTCCCAAGTGTGCCACGGGGTCGGCCCCACATATATAATCTTTAATATCCACTTAAATCAGGAATTAAGGTAATAAGACAGAGAAGACTTAAAATTCCTCTCTAGGTCTCTCTTTACATGGACCACTGAGCTTTCGAGAAACTTACTCAATATTTTTTTTCTCACAGCAGCAAAATTAAAACGGCAAATGAAGAAAGACCTAGAAACCTTTTCCAAAAGTGGATTCCCTTTTGTAAAAGAAGAAACAAAAAAATATGATGTGTGCAAAGCCAGTATTGAGGTGACTAGTTTAACTTTTCTTTGACGTTATGAAAGAACTGAAAGGTAAAAGGATACTATGTATTTCAGTATATGAAAGTCTGCTGAGAGTGTGCTGAGAGATTCATCAACATGCACAGGAGGGGTCCTCAGCTTCTGTGTCACTGCACAAGGCAAATCTAGACCCTATGGATGCAGAGTCCCATCAGGAGCAAGGCTGTGTCTGGCAGTGTCCCCAGTGCAGAAGCCCAGCCATCCCCTCAGACCCGTACCCTCCACACAGTCACACAATGTTATTTATTGGGACACATCACTGGAGGAAACAAAATCAAGAAGGAAGAACTGCTCTATAGGCAGATTTTCTCAAAAGAGAAAATAATAAAAGCAGGGACTGAACGTTTTGCTCAAATTCTTCAACTTACCTGGGCTAACAATTTAGTTAAATCCTGAAAGATATGAAAGGCATTTTTTACGCCTTGCAGTAGCATACATTTCAAGAGATTACAGTGGTTCTGAGAGAGAAAAATGTTCCCAGCAGTGCAAATAGAGAAAAATGTGTGTGATTTGTGCTTCGGTCTACATGCCATATCTAAGATACATATCATATTTTTGCTCTAATGGACCCAGGGCAATCATTTTTTATGCTAGAAGAAAAAACTGATATACTTCTCCCTGTTTCTAATATTACTAAATACTTTACACGCCACTGTCAGGAGGAAAAAACAAACAAAAAAACTTTGCATTTTGAGAACTCTTGAGATAAATGAAAAATAAAAGTGTCACCCTGGCTGGTTCTGTTCCCCCAAATAATAAATTCTTGAATATTTCCCATTAAGCCTAATTCAATCATCATTTAAGACAGTTGCTGTTTTATGAGTAAATTTAATAACCTTGGGAATTTCATGTTTTTCTTACTTTAAATACATGTTTTTTTAATACTTGGTGATGGAGGATTTTAGTCTTCC
>NW_007727807.1:422566-423175 GCF_000696425.1 Galeopterus variegatus | reverse complement strand
GTACCTGAGATAAAGCAAGTGTAGCAGGACCTCCCTAACTCGGTCTGGACCCCAAATAATAAAGCCTTTACTGTTTCCCACAAACTCTTTTACAAAAACATTTTTATTCCTGATGTTTGGTCTGCTGATGTCTGAAGATATGTCTTGACATTTGTAAACATAATAGTGTGAAAACTGCTGTTTTTTTAACCTTGAACAGAAAAATATATCTTGGAAACCTGGGTATTTTTTCCTTTTTTTCCCCCCATTAATTTCTGATTTCATTTTTTATTTGGTGAGCTAGTCTTTCTGAAGTCTGACTTCCTTACATTCATTTCCTTTATAAATGTTTCTGTCTCTGTCTTCCTCTGACAATCCACAATTATAAGCTCAAGTATTTCTTGAATGACTGTTTAAATGTAATCCCACCAATTACCCACTGTCTAAAATAGTTACCTAAAATAATTTCAGAGTAGAATATTTTTCATAGTAAAAGGCTTTTTATGTTTTTAATTAGAAATATAATACATGTGCATGTTTAAATTAGAGAACACAAAATTATTGTTTTGAAAACAACTATAAACTACCAACTGGAAAAAATCACTAATAGGGGTATGTGTGTGTGTGTGT
>NW_007727807.1:418951-421585 GCF_000696425.1 Galeopterus variegatus | reverse complement strand
GTGTATGTTTATGTTATGTTCAAATTTTTATTATAATTAGTCTGCTATTAATTCTCATGCATCTGAAACTTTGTTCCCACTCTTTATCATTTTTTAAGTTAAATTTCTAAAAAAAGAATTGCTGAGACAGTATTCACAGCATTTAAAACATAATGTCGGATTTTCCTGCATAAAGGTTGTACCAATTTATACAGTTTATGAAATACTATGTTTCCCCTACCTTTGCCATCAGGGATATTAGAAATTTCTTTTCCCCAGTTATATATAATTTGTCTAAATAAATTAGATACAACATAAATTTTTAATGCTAGTATTTGACCATATTGGAAAAAAAAGAAAAAAAAAACGTTTGTTTGGCTTTACCATATCTATTATCAACGTTTATTATGAATAAATTCTCATACATTGATTGGCAATGTTAGCACTCAAAAATCTTGACTGTTTAATATTTAAGATTTTATACTTTCAAACATCCTTGCAGAAATTTCAACATTTTTACCAAAAAAAGTTAGAGCTTCTAATAAGCACATTAAGTCACTATGACTGTCATTTAAGGAAAAAACTATCTTTGGAAATGGAAGTTTTAATAAAAAACACATGTGTGAATTTGCTAGTTATTCTTTTCTACTGTGTCCACCAATTGCACTTGAGTTTCAGCTCTGACATATATTAGGCCACATATATATTACATGTATAAATATACAAATCATGGTCATGGTAATACCGAGACAATCCTGAATTTTGGTTCTCTGGAGATTTAGCTTTGTAGTTGGAATCCATATTTGTGCTAAAGGTCATGCGAGTTATGGGATCGAGTAATAAATATTAACTCAATTTCCTGGTTCCCTTCTTGTGCTAAAGACCTGTTGATAACTGGGCACCACTGAGGCACCTTGGTGCTCTAATGTCTCAGTAAGTCACAGTTGGTCCCTGCTCACTCATCCTACACTAACATGCTCCAAAGTCTTTAAAAGGAACCAGATGTGCAGTGCATGGCTGGGGGCCGGGGGTAAAGACACCTGGAGGCTTGCTTCATGGAGTGGCTCACAGTGTTAGAAGTGGCCAGTTAATTTTCTCAGAGCACTGTGCAAAATACTACAAAATACCAGGGAGCCACTTGGTTTTCTCTCCCAGCAATACTACATTCACACGTTTTGTGAAATATGACTTTAATAGAAAACATGACAACGCGACAGCAGAGGTCAGTAAGGTCCTCCAAGTGGGAAGGGGTCATTCAGAACCTGCAGCAGGAATTCCCGGGGAGCATGCTGTGGAATGGTGTGAGTTAGAGAGCAGGCAGGCGAGCACGGGAGGCCGAGGAGCTCACTCACAGTGTCCTTGTTTACCCCCTGGTACTTGCATTTTTTTTCAAGTCCTCTAAGTGCTTTTCTGGAAATGCAAATTAAGTCACAAATTGAAATGTGAGAAAAAACCCCAGAGACACACTGAGAGGGTAAATTAAAGGAGTCACACTTGACTTATAGATGCCTCATGCTGATTAATTAGCAGAAAAACAAATAAAACCTGATAATTGAGGAACATATAGGTGGCAACTTCAATGAAACAGGGCATTCCTGTTGTGAAAAAAATAAGGAATTATGCTCTTAAGTGATAGAATGTTTGAAAAAATTTTACTTGTATTCTTCTTTTTAAAAACCTTTTTTCTTTTGTCTTCATTTTATTTTTACTATACAGCAGGTTCTTGATAAAGAATAAATTCTTTCCTTCCAGATTTGGCAGAACTTCTTGCTTTCTGCAAGGGATCAGTAAATATTGCTTCTTGCATTTTTGTGTATGTGTGTGTGTGTGTATGTGTCTTATTTATTTTTCCCAGCTGTATCGAAGTACAATTGACAAATAAAAATGTGTAGATATTTAAGGAGTACAAGGTAATGTTTTGATCTAAGTACAACTCGTGCAACAATTCCCACAATCAAATTAACATATCATTGCCTAACACAGTTACCTTTTTTTGTTGTTAAGCAGTGAGAACACTTAAGATCTATTCTCTTTAGCAAAATTCAAGTCTTTGTGACCATGTGGATTTAGAGGATGAACTTGGAAGTGCCCTCTTTAACAGAATGCTATTAACATTTACATCATTAGGGACTAAAAGCAATAGTAAATATTTTTTAATGCATTATTTCACCTGAATGTTATAGTTCTATCTTACCATTTAAAAAATACTCTTATTTTTCTGCTAGTAACCAGAGAGGGTTACTAGCAGAATCAGGACTTAAACCTAGACCTGTCATCCCAAAGCCAAAGCCTTTGGTCTGTCTGAGTACTGTATTGCTTCCTTCTAGTGAATGGGAATTCTGGCTTGCTCCCTCTCATTAAATGCACACTCAAGGATCAATTGTGCTAAATGAAAGTCAGGATATTTAAATATACATTTGATATTGAAATAGGATATTAAAACAAGGCCTAAATTTCTGATATTTAACAATTATAATTGGTTAACTTGATTTACGTAATGGTTTAATTTTAAATACGTTTGCAATAAATAACTCAAACCAGAAGAACATATCACCTCAATACAATTAAAGTTTGAGAACTTTAGCTATGTTAATCCACAAAGCATAGAGGATTCAGGCTATTCAAAACACAAGGAGAAATTGTTAACACAGGTGA
>NW_007727807.1:415160-418402 GCF_000696425.1 Galeopterus variegatus | reverse complement strand
TACAATTGGGCTGCATGTAGAATTCCACATTTGCTGCCGCCCAGACACTAATTGCAAGTCATGAATGGTTCTTATTTCCTTCTTTCCCTCACCACCCACTTAGCCGTCAAGTCCATAAAACATACCTTTGTAAATCCCTAACACCGGCCAGCCACCCCCTGGCCACAATAATTCTGCTCACATCCTCCAGTGGAGGAGATCCATCATCTTTCTTCTGATCCTCTCGTTCCCATGGGAAGGGGATCTTCTAAACTCCTTGGCCTCTCTCCACCCCTTTAGTACACCTCCGTGGGCACGTGGAGTGACTCTCTTGCTTAGTACCTTTGGGAAGAATCGCCAGGCTTGCATGGCTCTGTCCAGGTCTCCTCTTTTGCCAAAGCGAGCAATTTTAGGGGGCCTCTGGAGCACATGCCACCTCTGCAGGGAACACCTGTCCTGATCCCGCACTGTAGAGAGCTTGGTAAATCCAACTAATTCTGGTAATTCCCAGGCCACCCACCTGCCTCTCGCACAAACCTGTATTCTCCAATGCCATTAGCCCTCTCCTTCTACACACAGGTATTCAGTGCAGCCTATTTATAACAAAAGACTGGAGGCTTCTCTAATGTTTATCAATAGGGGCCAATAAACCATGATATAACCACAAATAGAGTACTATGTCATCACAAAAAAGAATGAGGACTATCTCTATACCATCTCAGAGATCCCAAACATCTTTACGTCTCTGAGTAGAAGTACTCAGTTTCCTTATGCCCTAACAACTTCAGCAATATTCACAGTATTTAAAAATGCGTTCTTTGAGGTGAGTCACACCAGGGTTTGACCTGAAGCTCAATGAGACAAGTGGCATGAACTCTTTAAGTGTCAGTTTGTCATCTTTAAAATACAATAATACCCACCCCATAAGATGTAATGCAATAAAAGTCACACTGTGTTTACCACACTTCCTAGTATATAACAAGTGCTCTTGAAAGGATAGCTAATGTATTAGTCAGGGTTCTCCAGAGACAGAATCAATAGGATGTGTTATAAATATCTTAGAGGGATTTAATAGGGGAGTTATCTCATGTGATCGTGAAGAAAAGTCCCATGATAGGCCATCTATATACTGGATGCTGGTAGCGTGGCTCAGTCCAAGTCGAAAGGCCTCAAAACCAGGGAAGCTGATGGTGTCCTTGTTATAAGTCCTGGAACCCAAAAGCTGAAGAGTCTCAAGCTCTGTTGTCCAGAGACAGGAGAGGAGTATATCCCAGCTCCAGTGGATAGAGAGAGAACTTCACCTATTTCTTCTGTCTTTTGTTCTCTCCAGACCCCCAGTGGATTGGATAGTTTCCACCCACATTGGGGTCTTTCCCACCCACTCCACTCAGACTCATACTAATCTCTCCTGGAAACACCCTCACGGACACACCTAAAAAGATAGCTTTACCAGGTTTCTCAGCATTCCTTCATCTAACCAAGTTGACACCTAGAATTAACCTTCACAAGTCCACCCCTTGTCAACTTGGGGTCCATACTATCTCCTTAAATCACACTTAATTTTCAAGTGGTACAATAACATAATAGTTTCACGTAATATGATACACGATCCTGCATACAACCAGAAATGCATTAATCCCTTTCCAAGAAGAAAAGTAAAGTCTGTAGATGATATTTAGTCCCTTTTGTATTGCTATAACAGAATACCTGAGACTGGGTAATTTATAAAGAACAGAGGTTTATTTGGCTTACAATTCTGGGACAGCTGCATCTGGTGCAGGCCTCAGGCTGCTTCTACTCATGGTGGAAAATGGCAGACAGCGGCAGGTACAAGCAGATCACATGGCAAGAGGAAAAAAGAGAGAGGAGGTGCCAGGGTCTTTTAAACAACCAGCTCTCGCAGGAACTAGTAGAGTGAGAACTCACTCATTAATCCCCCCACCTAGAGAGAGCACTAATCCATTCATAAGGGATCCACCCCATGGCTCAAACTGTCACACAGGGGATCAGATTTCCATGAGTTCTGGGAGGACAATACATCCATCTGTCAGCTAATAAATTAAAGATCAACTTTCTGGTTTAATATTTATGACTTTCCAAAATTTATTCTTAATCTGTATGTTCAGGCTCCTCTCCCACTATTTCTTCACCAGTCATTCATTTGGGAACTATTTATTGAACATCTACTGTATGTTCTGTGTTCCAATGACACCTTGGGAATACTAAGGTAAATCAGACACATCCCTGCCCTGAAAATTGTTCTTTGTTTGGTAAAGGGAAATATATATGGAAACAAATATGTTACATCAGGTATTATATATGAGGAGTCTTCAAAATTTCATGGAAGGATTAGCATTATCTCTTAATTCCATTTTTCCATGAACTTTTTGAAGTACCCTCATATACTTTATAAATAAATATATATATATAGTTTATGTGTATATATAATATATATAATTGGAAACGTAAGTTTATATTCAGAGTGAAAACAAAGGAGGGCAGAGTCCATATTAGCCCAGGAGAAGGAAAAAGCAGATGTGATACTGCACTGCATCTTGGAGCTGCATGGGCATTTTTCAAGTGTTCAAGGACATCCCAGCAAAGAGCAGAATAAGCAGACACAGTAACACAAACAGCTTGATAGTTTAAAGAAATACGAGTAGTTCATATTCTCCAACTTTAATGTGCAAAAGCATCTCCTGTAGAAATTGCTAGATGCGCAGCTTCCCAATAACCACAGCACAAAATTCTGACACAGTAGGTCTAGGATAGGGCTTGCACATTGCATTTTATTAGGTATAATTTACATGCAATAAAATGCATACATTTTTCACATACCATTCAATGCATTTTGGAAAATATGAACACATGTGTAGCCACCACTTGCTCAAGCTATAGAATATTTCTACCACCCCAGAGAGTTCCCAGTGGGTTCCTATATTTTTTAACAGCCACTATATAGAAAACACTACAGCATAAGACAGTAAAGTTTATAGAGAAAAATAAGGTCAGAGGGGTAGCCACTTGGGGACTTTGTATGCTCAGCTGTAGAAACTTCTCCATTAGAGTCCAACAGAGAGTGCTTTTCAATCGTATCTCAAGCTGCTCTGCTTTAACATTTATGCTCGTGATGTTTCCTTCACCTGAAACACTCAGCCTGTCTCCTCTACCCATCTCAGCCTATATGTAAACACGGTACCTATGTACAAGAGCTTTTATCAAATGACAACTTTTGACTATAAAGGGAAATGGGGAGAAGCTAT
>NW_007727807.1:404509-414671 GCF_000696425.1 Galeopterus variegatus | reverse complement strand
TGTACAAGAGCTTTTATCAAATGACAACTTTTGACTATAAAGGGAAATGGGGAGAAGCTATGAAGAGATGATTCACAGGATAACTGGGTCCTTAATTCTAAGAAAAGATGCTCAATGTCTCTCATAAGAAGAGAAAAACAAATTAATTCTGTGTTAAGATACAATCTTCCACCTAATGGGTGAAATCATCAAAAACTTAGAAGTTTGGCAAAATTCTTTGTGATGCATGTGTGGAAACAGAAACTCTCATACATTGCTGATGGGGATGCAAAAAAGTACACCTCTGGTGGTTTATGTTCAGCAAAATTATGTTAGCAACATTTTATAGACATGTACGCTTTGACCCAGCCATCCCTATTCTGGAACTACATTATAAAAATTCACTGCCAAAAATATGAAAAGAAATATGCACACAGGTATTCACCAAAGCATAACAAAAAACCAGACCCTCCACCGTTCATCAATAGGGGACAATGAGCAATGGCACAGTCACAAATGGAGCTCTATGCCACCATAAAAAGGAGTGAGAACTATTTCTTTGCCCTTGTAGGAAATGACCTCTGGAATATACCGTTAGATGGAAAAACAAGGTAGAGAAAAATGTTATAGTATGAAACTATTCATATAAAAACAAAATAATAAAAATACATACATAGACATGTTTTCTTATATTAACATAGTTCGTAAATTATATATTTCTATAGTGAAACTAAAATACAGATACATATTTTCTTATACTAGCATAGAACATATTTTCTTATACTAAACATAAAATAACAAAAGGCTAAAAATTTCACAGATTACTGCCTTCAGGAAGGTAAAGAAATGGAGGAAGGTAGAGAAACTAGACTTCTCTGAACATACCTTGTTTTGTAAATTTAAATTTGGAATTATTTAATATTTCATATAATTATAAAAATGGAAAGCAAAATTGTGTATCAATGTGGTGGTATAATTACTCAGAGAGAAATCTGATTATTTAACTATTCATTCATAGTGGGATATTCCCTAAGAACGAGAAAAAAAATCTTAACCTGTTTTTAGAAATCATTGTTGGTGGTAGTGTTTATTCTATAATTTTAAGACTGCTGTGTGTGCCTCTTTGGGTAAAAGAGATAAAAAACTGTGTTGGTTTCTATGACAATGGAGATTTTCAGTTTGGGCAAACATTGACATATTGATGAAGTTAAAAAAAGCATTTGTGGTTCTGAATTTGAACTGGCGGTATCAGTATAAACTCATGAAGTATTTTATCTTAAAAATATTTCCTAGCTCAGTTCACTGAAAAAGCATAGAAAACCATGACCAATCAAGTAGCAAAGATTACCCTTAGTTCTTCAAATGAGGTCTCCAAATAAGACCCCAGGGCTTCTTGGATAAATAGCTAACTAAGAATAAAAAAATCTGAGAGACGTATACACAGGTACAGTAGGAGAAAGAAAAAAGGGACATAACTACACCTGTAAGAGAGATTTTTTAAATGTCAAGAGGGAGTATTTTTAACAATTTTATGCCAATAATATTTTAAGAAATTATAATTTATCAAAACTAACTTAAGTTTAAAAAAAAACTTGAATAGATTATTAAAAAATACATTGTGTAGTCAGAACCCGGCTATTTAATTCAAAACTATAAGAATATACCTTGAAATATCAATTGTTAGCCTGCATGCACTTGGTTAATTGTGGGTGATTTTTAGACACTCCTTTTTGCTTAGAAGCATTTTTCTAACACATTTTTTCCAAAAATGTTACCAAGCAAGAGCTTGCTGCCCAACACACATATAAGCTAACATTATGGCACTGGTTTTTGAGAAAAGAAAAAGCTTTATTGTGAGGTCAACTGGTAAGGAGACAGGAAGCAAGGCTCAAATCTTTCTCTCCCATCTAGAGTCTGGGCATGTTCTAAAGGATCAGGGAGCAAGTTTTGAGTTGGCAGAGTCTGATTTGTCAGTGCAGCACATCTTCCCTATTGTAGGATCTCCCACTTACGAAATGGCTCCATCTGTTGTTTCCGGCTCTTGGTTCTGCTGGCTTGGAACTTTAGTTCCTGTAGTTCTCAAGGTCACAACCTTCCTCCCCTGGGCCTGCTCAGTGGGTTTTCTGCAAAACAAAAGCTAGAACAATGAAGTGAGAATGGTTGAAACCAGTTATGTGGTTTCAATCCCCACTTTTTGTTGTACATTCCTCAGTCTTGAAGGAATGGAGTGACAATCGTTCTAGCTACTTCCTGCTGATAAGGGGTGTGGATCAGGGTTAGAGGAATACTCACAGGTCTCAAGTTGCCTAAAAGGAGGGTAGAAAATGGGGTAGCCATTATTTAATTTAACAAGAAACAGGCTAGTGGATTTGCTAATAGGAAATGACACTTGGAGTCCGCTCAAGTTGCCTAAAAGGAGGGTAGAAAATGGGGTAGCCATTATTTAATTTAACAAGAAACAAGCTAGTGGATTTGCTAATAGGAAATGACACTTGGAGTCCAAAGAGTCACCTGTAAAGTAACTTAGTCTTCAGGCAGAATACAAAAGATCCAGAGTAAGTAGAAAGTGAGACAGAATCTTGTTCATTACTTATCTTGAAGTCTTGTTTTTGAAGAGAGCCTTCAGATCAGTCAAAGATTCACAAAAGTATCCTGGAGTAGAGAAGGCCTCATCTGGGTTGTGGAGCCATCCAGTGTTCAGACAGTCTGGCCTCTCAGCTTCTTGCTGTCTTTGGAGACTATTGCCTGTCTGATTGTCATAGACAGATCTGGAGGGGCCCCTGACCATCAATGGGTACAATTTTAGTCTGCGTATTGTGGGTCCAGGGCTTCACTCCTTTTAGCTTAACTGAGGAGTGAGTAACCAAAAAGGAATTGCTAGGGCCCATTCCATTAAGGCTACAACTGGTCTTCAGGATGAGTATTTGAAGTTTTAAGGAGTACCCAATCTGCAAGAGTTATATGATATAGAGGAACATCCGTAGGAAACAGTAAGCGTCTAAAGGCATATTTACATATAGCTGACAAAGTGGCACCCAGAGATTGTATATATTTTATAGTTATAATTGTTTTACTATATTACTATTTTCAAGATTGCAATAATATTTATTCTCAAGAAAGGGTCTCCTATATAATGTTTGACAGGGGCTCAATTAGAGCCTGCTTCTAGGGACCCCCTAACTCTAAGCAGGGTAACTGGTAAGGCCTTATCCTATGTCAAATGAGTTTTTTGGCATATTTTAGCAATTGTATTTTTTAAGGTATGATTCATTTTTTCGGTTTTTCCAGTTGGCTGTGGTCTCCATGAAGCATGCAATTTCCAATGTATTCCAAGAGCCCCCAGCACCTCCTGAGTAACCTTGGCTATACAGACTCCTCTGTTGTCACCTTGCATTGAGAATGACAGTCTAAACCAGGGAATGATTTCCTTTAAGAGGGTCTTGGTCACTCCTGATGGCTTCTCTGTTCAGCATAGAAAGGCCTCTGTCCAGCCAGAAAAAGTGTCTGCAAACACCAATAAGTACCTGTAGTTTTCTGTGGTCTTCGGAATAACAATCAAGTCCACTTGCTGGTCATCCGTAGCCTCCGTTTCCCTGGTCTGTACTCCTTTTATGACTGGAGGTGGCCAGTTCTCAGGCTGTTTCTGGCACAGGTTAGGGGACTCTGGACAACCTTCTGAATAGCCTTCTGCATATGGGGGCCAGCAACAAATCTTTGTAGCCATTGATATGTTGCATCTCTTCCATAAAAGGTTCCTTAATGTAGCTGAGTAATTATATTCTCCATTTGGTGTTCAGGAATAAGCACTATCCCCTGTTTGTTATATATCCACCCCTCTTTAGTTGTGTTACACTGTTCACCATTTAGATCTGGGGAAGGTGTATGGAATCCCCATTCATTCATTGACCCTTTCTAGGTTTATTTCTGAGTACCTGGGCTTGTCACACTTGGTATGAGGGCTAGGACTTTTGTATCTGGCTCCTTTGTCCTAGCTGCTTACTTTTCAGCCTGGTTGGCTAGGTTATTTCCTTTGGCTATATGATTATTGGCCTTTTGATGGCTTGGAAAATATACTATAGCCACCTCTGATGACAGCATAACAGAATCTAACAAGTCCAATATTTCCTTAGCATGTTTAATTTCCTTTTTCCTTGAAGTTAATAGATCTCTCTCTTTCCATGTGGCCCCATGTGCATGTTCTCCAGATAAAGCATATTCAGAATCAGTATATATGGTTGCCTTTTTCTTTGATCCAAGGAGGTCTTAGATGAGAGCGATGAGCTCTGCCTTTTGGGCAATGTACCTGGTGGGAGAGCCTTGGTTTCCAGGACCTCCTGAAGAGTTACTACTGCATACCAGCTTTTTCAAGTCCTTGGTCCGTGAAACTACTTTCCTCTGTAAACATTTCCAAGTCTGGATCCTCTGATGGTTGGTCAGCTAAGTCAGGCTGGCAGGAATAAATTTTTTTTATTATTTGAATACAATCACAATCACAAGTAGGTTTTACTAGGAGCTTAGCAGCAGGGATTCAGGGTAGATGTTGCCTTTAGTTTCACATTTGAGTTATCCAACAGCATGGCCTGGTGTTCGCTCAATCTCCCAGAAGTAAGCCAGTACCCCCCTTTCAGCTTGAAATGGGGCAACACACAATGTGGCATGTGTACTGTAGTTGGTTGATCCAAGGAAAACTTTTCAGCCTCTTGCAAAAGGTCACAGGTTGTCACTGCTGCTCAAAGACAGACTGCCTATTTCTTAAAAAAATTATGTCCTATTTTTTTAAGAAATAGGCAACAGGCCGTTTGGTATTGCCCAGGTTTTACATCAACACCCCAAGGATTATACTCTGTCATCTGTGCACAAAAAGGTTAAATGATTTTCTTAAGTCTGGGAGGCCAAGGGCTGGAGCTGTTAAGTTTTTCCTTGATATTATGAAAGCTTTATGGTATTCCATGGTCTTGCTCAATGGTTTATGATCGCCACATTTAAGAGCCTCATATACAGGTTTAACCATAAGCCTGGACTTTGGAATCCAGATACAATAGAACCTAGCCAGGCCCAAGAACCCTTGCAGTTGTCATTTGGTGGTGGGTATAGCCACCCTAGCTAGGGCCTCCCTTCAATCTGGTAACAAGGCTCTTTGTCCCTTACATAGCTCAGATCCCAAGTACTTCAATTTTGATTGTGTAATCTATGCCTTTTTCTTAGAAACTGGCAAGATTTCTAAGAAAAAAAACTCCAGAAAAGGTTTTCTACCTTCCCTGACCCATTTCCTCGGATGGTATTGTCTCGAGTTTGGGACCTTCATGCCTGGTTGGAGCTGTACCTTTACTGGTTGTCATTTTATGCATTTTTACACATACAATTGTGTGGAATTAATTATGTCCACAATGCTGTGTGACCACCACCTCTATCTATTTCCAAAACTTTTTCATCATCCTAAACATAAATCTGCATCTATTAACCAACAACTTCCATTATTGTTTCTCCCCAGTTTCTGGTTATTGTTAACCTACTTCTGTTGTGGAACTTATTTTTTCTTAATTGACCCATGATAATTGTATATATTTGTGGAGTACAATGTGATATTTAGGTATATTTCTGCAGAGTGTATTAATCACATCAGGGTATTTAGCATATCACAAATTACTGTGTAACGTTTACAACCTTTTATATTGTCTTTAATTTTCCTGGGCTTCTAGCTCAAGACCTGGGACTCTAACCTGACAGGGTCTCCCTAGGGTGGGACTCTAACTCACAATCCTCATGGAACCAAAAGACAAAGAAAAGTGCAGGCATATAATGAGGTAACTCATCCAGAGATTCTTGATCCCAAGAGCTGTTACTTTTCCGCAAAAGAGAAGTAGCCCCGAGGAGCCTGGAGTGCCACAACAGAGAAGCACGTTTCTAGCTCAAGACCTGGGACTCTAACCTGACAGGGTCTCCCTAGGGTGGGACTCTAACTCATCCAGAGATTCTTGATCCCAAGAGCTGTTACTTTTCCGCAAAAGAGAAGTAGCCCCGAGGAGCCTGGAGTGCCACAACAGAGAAGCACGTACCCCACAGCCAAACCTCTTGACAAACTCATCTAGGTGAGTGCTCAGGGTCAGCAAAAAGGAATTGCACCCACAGGAGGCTTCAGTGCCTCCGGCAGGCATTTACAAAGACCTTGGTCTCTTCATGGTTGCCTGAAATTTTTACCAGGCAAGGTCTT
Organism: Galeopterus variegatus; assembly: GCF_000696425.1. Lineage (NCBI taxonomy): Eukaryota > Metazoa > Chordata > Mammalia > Dermoptera > Cynocephalidae > Galeopterus > Galeopterus variegatus. The sequence continues at coordinate 408,481 of NW_007727807.1, read as the reverse complement.
GTTACCCAATGCACATAAAAGGCAAAATACTATGGCACTGGTTGAGTAAAGAAAAAGTTATATAAGATGGTCGACTATCAAGGAGACGGGGCAAGGCTCAAATCTGTCTCTTCACTCTAGGGCCCGGGTATGTTTTAAGGGGTGGAGGAGCAAGTTAGTTTCGAGTTGGCAGAGTTGGGTGGGTCAGTGCACCAATCTTCCTTACTATAGGACCTCTCGCTTTGGAATTGGCTGCAGTGGTTAAGTTTACAGCCTTTTGGTTCCACTGGCAGAGACCTTTGTTGCTGTAGTGCTCAAGATCACCACCTTCCTCCCCTGGGCACGCTCAGTGGGTTTCCTTCAAAACAACGTGCTAGAACAAAGAAGTAAGACAGATTCAAACCAGTTGTTTGATTTTAAAAAATAAATAAATAAAAGTAATACAATTTATTTTTTAAAAGAAATATTTTCAGATATAATTTGGCTCCTTGATTTTCTTAACTGATATTAATAGTAGTTTTAGGATTGACCTCACAACAGCCTATCCATGAAAAAGACACTTTACTCCTCCTGGAGCCTCCGTGCATTTAAAATATGATCTGACATGATTGCCCTACTGCACACAGAAGATCCAGTTCTCCCTGTGTCTCAGGCACTTAGAACACACCTCATGTGCCCCAGATTCCTTCTTGCTGGTATCCCCTCTCACATCGCTCCATGCCGGGGAGTTCTGTTCTCCCTAAGCCTAGAGAAGGCTGACTCTCCCGTCTGTACTCTTCAGTAGCTGTGGGATCTTAGCCCAGTTGCTCATTTGTGCAAACCTCTATTTTTTCATTTTCAAAAAGAGACAGCAATCTACCGTGAAGGTTAAAGATGGGGTTTTTTTGTAAAACAACTATCACCCTTCCTGGCCCAAAGCAGATACTGAATATAGTGTAGTTAATTTTATTCTCGGCTTCAAAGGGGCACAGCAGAGCACTTAGTACAGCCACTCTGACAAGTTGCAAAGGCCACTGAGAAGCACCAAAGCTGCAGGAGACGTATCTTTCCCAGTATGAGTGTGAGAGAGTGTGTGTGCATGTGCACATTTATGCCCAAGTATCATCTCTCCTTCTTGTAAAGCTGCTGCTATACTTCCCTCATCTTTTGCCCTAGATAGGGGAAAAAGTTGGAGGCCATTGATGAGCAGTTCATGACAGTAGAAACATTGGACCTCATCATAATATCAGCAAAAACAAAACAACAGGAAAGGCAAGCCCCATGCCTGCCATCTCTCCGGAGCCCCAGCTAATCTCAGTGTGGTATACGGTGACAAAAATGGACTGCACACTACCTCATAACAATTGCTCAGAGAAAACATCCCTTTGGTAATAATCTTATTAGGGAAAGAGAATATTTTTTGTCTGTCCTTTGTGAGGAGCAATTTATTTTTATGGGTAGTAAAAGGAAATAAATTTTCCTGAAATGGTTTCTTGGTGGATCGGGGTTCCTGCAGCTCATTCTGCGTTTATAGATAAGCAAAAGGTCAATTGAATGTTATGTCATTTATGGTGCAGTGCTGGCAGCCCAGGAGGCACTGGAGCTGGCTGGTGAATGCAGCTGTGCTTCTAGACTGGATTGAGGGGAAATTTCTGCACCTGAGGCTGTGGGGGAAACACCTATCAATTACCTGTCACAAGGCATTTGTTTTGCTGGTGGGATTTAATACACTGCTGGAGATTAGAATGTGTTGCTTTTGTCATTATGGAAAATATACAGATAATTTTTCAAGCATACAGTTGACAGGTTCGAAAGGAGTGGTATACGTGTCTCTGAATAATGGCTTACACCTGTGTTCCTGAGGCCATTTCAATAGTTCATTAAAATATAAAAGCAGGGACCTGTTTGGAGATACTGGAAAGAATCAGGGTCCAGTGCCCATTCTAGGAGAAAGATTGAGTCTTCAGACTCTATTCTTCTCCAGACTCACACAGTGTAAAGTCACGATCTCTCTCTGTTGGAAGAGCCCTCGCTTCCCTAACCACATTTCTCATTCATTCAACAAACATTCAATTAGTACACTCCACACACAAGACTCTACATGCCAGACCCAGAGACGACTCTGCCCTGAAAACATCTAATTTCTAATAGAGACAAAAAGGAGGCTTAATTCGATAAGCACAGAATGTCTTTTGCATTCTCACTTGCTAGCTGTCGAGAGTCTAACCTCTACATGCCAGACCCAGAGACGACTCTGCCCTGAAAACATCTAATTTCTAATAGAGACAAGAAGGAGGCTTAATTCGATAAGCACAGAATGTCTTTTGCATGCTCACTTGCTAGCTGTCGAGAGTCTAATAGGAAAAGAAGCAAGAAAGGTCATTAACATTGAGGCATTAACTATGGCACCCCAGACAATATATAAGTATTAGGCACCTACACAAGGCTTTTCTCATTTTATTCTTGTAAATATTCTATATCCATTTTTTCAATTAAGAAAACCAAGACTCAAAGAGATCATGGCAATAAGAGGTGATATCAGAATCCAAATCCAGCTCATGGGATTCCAAATTTCCAAATTCAGGGCTATTTATCTCTGCCTCACAAAAGGAAAGTGAAAAAAGAAAAGAAAAGAAAGAAAAAGAGAAAAGAAAAGAAAGATGAGGCTTGGCAAAAGTCATATACGTTACAATACAAAGGCATAGAGTTTCCATAGGATGAGTGGGGGAGATAGGAGTGGGAGGGGGTGGGAGGTGAGGGTGGGATAAGGTGGGAGGTGAGTGAGAGGTGGGGGTAGAATGAGGGTGGGAGGTGAGGGTAGATGGGGTGGGAGGTGGGCATGGGCAGAGAGGGCTTCTCAGAGGGTCATCAGCATCAGCACTGACCTCCCCCTTTTCCTGAACTCTCTTTCCACCGTCCCTGTGGTTGCTACCTTCCCCGCTGTAGTCTTCTTCTCTGCTCCTCTGACCACTGCCCCTCATGCCCACCAGGCCCAGGCCACAGCCCTCAGACTCTCTGCCCTTCATGCTGAGCTTCTCAGCAAACTCCAGCAGCACTTCTGTTCACCTGTACCTAGGTGACTTTTGAGTCCTACTTCTGTCCCATTCCTGTTTCCCTAGCTTAGTTCAAGTCCAAATTCCATGCCACCTAGGCTACAATGGACTCTTAATTGTCCCTCCTTCTGGTTCATTCATAAAGCCCAATGTAAAGGTGGTGAAACTTTACTGTGTTCATACACAACTTCCTTACTACTCTGAGAGCTCTTCTAGACAGAGACCCAATGTGGTTCATGTTTGCATTCCAGGCACCTAGCACTCTCTAAGCTCTCAGTGATGCTGGTGGGAAGCCCCCAGTCTGTCCTGAACACAACTGCAAATTTCATTTTGCTACAGCCCTGCTAGGAAGATTCAATCGCTACCCAATACACACAGACTAAAGCTCAAATTCCATAGCCTTTCCTTTGAAGGTACCCACAAACTGGCTCTGGTTAATCCTTCCAGTTCTGTCTTCTCCCACTCTCCAAAAATAACTCATTATTCTAACAAATTCTGCCCATCCCCCACCCCACATACCTGTGCTTTCCTGCCTGCCATCGTTGTATTCTCTCCCCTCTCTTCCTAATGACATGCCACTCATCTTACAAAGTAAAATGTAAATTCCTTATTCATAAGTCTTCGGCTTTAAGTCATTGCTGCCTCTTCCGAACCCTATAACCACTGAAGGTCTACAACACTCGACATCTCTCACCAGCTGCCTTTCCCCATGAGGCATCCTCTGCAGCAGTCAGGCTTTTTCTCTCTCTCACTAGACTGTGAACACTGTTGAGGACCAGGCTCCTGGCCCACAGGATATTTGCATCTCCGATGTGCTCTGTACATACAGGATGCTGACTAAAGCTATATTCTATTATCACCTGCCAGAACCTACAAAAGAGAATTCTTCAAAGAGTATCTTTTCTCTCTTGCATGAGTCAAATTCTGATCACTATTCAACAGGCATGCACAAAGCAAGTCA